>NC_053132.1:1711608-1734108 GCF_010015445.1 Perca fluviatilis
CACACACACACACAGACACACACACACACACACACAGAGACACACACACAGCAGCTGTGAGATGACCACCTCACAATAAAACTTTTTTCCTTTTATGGATCTTGTTTTTAGGGCTTCGCTAATGCCACACACACACACACACACACACACACACACACACAACACACACATACACACACACACACACACACACACACACACACACACACACACACACACACACACACACACACACACACACACACAGAGAGAACACGAGACACACACACACACACACACACACACACACACACACCACAGACACACACACACACACACACACACACACACACACACACACAAGCAGTCGTTAGCTTTAGCGTAGCTAGCATTGACCTTTAGGACAAGCTGACAGATTTAAAGAGACAGACGATCAGAATACCATTAAAGGGTTTAAATGACATTCACGCTAATTAAGCTCAGTCACACGTTTTAAACCATCCCTACTCAGACAGATCCAAGCGTGATGTCATACATCCACGCTTGATGCTCCGCGCCCTTCACCGGCAGCTGATTGGACGAACACGTCATGTGGGTCCGCCTACTCCCGAATTTCAAAACGAGCGTCATGGCGGCTCGTTGAGAATCTGATCTCATATCGGACTAAAATATTTATAGTACCGAAACATGTTTCTGAAAACATCTGAAGAGAGAAATATACTGTGTGTGTATGTGTGTGTGTGTGTCTCTGTGTGTGTGTGTGTGTGTCTCTCTCTGTGTGTGTGTGTGTGTATGTGTGTCTCTCTCTGTGTGTGTGTGTGTCTGTGTGTGTGTGTGTCTCTCTCTGTGTGTGTGTGTGTCTGTGTGTGTGTGTGTCTCTCTGTGTGTGTGTGTGTCTGTGTGTGTCTCTCTCTGTGTGTGTGTGTGTCTCTGTGTGTGTGTGTCTCTGTGTGTGTGTGTGTCTGTGTTTGTCTGTGTGTGTGTGTCTGTGTTTGTCTGTGTGTGTGTCTGTGTGTGTCTGTGTCTGTGTGTGTGTGTGTGTGTGTCTCTCCCTGTGTGTGTGTGTGTGTCTGTTGTGTGTGTGTCTCTCTCTGTGTGTGTGTGTGTCTGTGTGTGTGTGTGTGTCTCTCGTGTGTGTGTGTGTGTCTGTGTTTGTCTGTGTGTGTGTGTCTGTGTTTGTCTTGTGTGTCTGTGTGTGTCTGTGTCTGTGTGTGTGTGTGTGTGTGTGTGTGTGTGTGTCTCTCCCTGTGTGTGTGTGTGGGTGTATGTGTGTGTGTCTCTGTGTGTGTGTCTGTGTATGTGTGTGTGTCTGTGTGTGTGTGTCTCTGTGTGTGTGTCTGTGTCTGTGTGTGTCTCTGTGTGTGTGTGTGTGTGTGTGTGTGTGTCTCTGTGTGTGTATGTGTGTGTGTGTCTCTCTCTCTCTGTGTGTGTGTGTGTGTGTGCAGTTGCTGAATCTGTCGTCATTTCAGATCAACAAAGGTCAGTTTAAGAGACTTTCGTCTACTTCTCCTGGATAGTCGCGGGGTGGCAACATATAGCAGACGTATATATATATATATATATATATAGTGAATTTAATGACATTAAATAGTATGTACACACTACAAAAGGACACAGGCTGCCATTTACAAACTCATCCAGACAAACTTCATCTCATGCAATCAGTGTCCTGCATTTGAGGCGACCGTACAATGTGACCTCACTTCATAGGAGAGAGAGTAAGGAGTAAGGGGCTTTATCACAGGACAGGCATTAAGGGAAGACCCAGGTGATGAGATGTGTGAGAGGGGAATCAAACAGTTTTTGACTGACTGCAGTGAGACTTGGGAGATTCGCGCTCGTAAATGGTCAAACTGGCCGTAACTTTTAGCAGGGGGTGGTTTAGGCTTTCTTTTAGGCTGGCATTTGCCACCCTATGCCACCCAGGTAGATCGGCCCCTGGCAGCGGCGCCTTCCCAGGATGCTTTGCGGGCGCTTGACGTCACCCAGATGAATGAAGTGGAGCGCGGTGCGACAGAAGCGTCCCACGGCCAGATGGATCTGCACCGTTACACAAGTCAGCAGTCCAGCCTCTCAGCATCCAGCATTCACACGACTTTCTCTAGTTAATGCAGATGATTCAAAGTGCCCATATTATGAAAAAATCACTTTTTCTGTGATTTGGGGAGTTATTTTGGGTCTCAGGTGCTTCATACAAACTTTAATAAACCCATCCATGGTGTTTAGAGTTAGATATGGTTTCTGAATGTGTCCTGCCTTCAGTCTCCTGGTGAGCTGGTCACAATCTGCACGGCTTTCGTCGCTGTGGTCGAACGAAGGGGCGGTAACTGCAACTGTTAGCATGCTAGTGGCTAACGCTAGCATGCTACCTCGTTCTCAATAGCAAAACACTGCTACAACACACACTAGTTCACCATAATCTCCAGAAGAACTACTTCCATGTGCTCCCTGGTTTAGAAGAAGTCTCCCAGCTGATCCTGCCTTGGAACTGACTGAAGTCGGAGAAACAGCCTTTCTTTTACTGTCTATGGAGCTAGCTGACATGAGCTACGACCTGAGCTACTGAGCATGTGCGAGTGCAATCAGAGATAGTACAGAAGAAGAAAAGAGGTTTCACTCTGTAGCTAAAACAGAGACCTGAACACAGGGTGAAAAGAGGAGCTGCAGCAGTGAGAGAGAGCTGTGCATTATAACCAAAATATGGTGTTTTTTTGAAAATAAAACCATGTAAACCTATTCTGGTACAACCTTAAAATACAGTTATGAACCTGAAAATGAGTATAATATGGGAGCTTTAAATATTGATCAGAGACTTTTGGAGGCATTTTTGAGCGGAGGACAGTCTCTATTCTGCAGCTGACTCTTGATAAAGTCGTCAGTTAAACGTACGTTTTCTCATTTCCAGATCGTGCTACTGGCTCATTGGCACAACAAGAGCTTCCTGTTAACGGTCTGAAAGTTCGAACCACCCCCCCCAAAAAAAATGTCTCTGTGAAACATAAATCAAATCACTAATGGTGCAAATCTGCAGTCACACACACACACACACACGCACACACAGAGACACACACACACACACACACACACACACACACAGTGTCGGATCAGAGTCAACATTAGAGGGAATATGTGATATTTCCCAGAATGCTTCAGGGCGCTCTCGTCCTCTAAACTCAGAGCTCTCTGATAGATCAGAACAGCTTCCAATCATCAATCAGACACATACACACACACACACACACACACACACACACACACAGACAGATGACCAGTGTGCGATTGAAGCAGCTTTCCGTTCTGCAGGGAAAAGTCTTAAAGGGGAATTACACGTTTTTCATCATTAAAAAAAGTGCAAAAATAACTCATATTTAAAAGTGAAAAAACTAAAAACAGTGTTTCTCAACTTTCATTCCTCTCAGAGTCTAAAGTGAGGCCGGAGTTATATTAAAGCTGCGAGACTGCAGCTTTAATATAAAAAATACGATCAAATATAACCTATAAATGCAACCAATACCAAGCGTGTTACGGAGCTACGGCGCCGCGTCATGTGGTAACCTTCAGTCCAATCCACTTCATTTATAGAGCACGATTTCAACAGACACAAGGTTTCCAAAGTGGTGCACAAAAAGATAAAACTGAGTAAATAGATAACACAATACAAGCACAGAGGTACCCGATATAAAGATAAATGCAATACAAATTTAAATTAAATTAAATAAGTAAAATAAAAACTAAAATGCACTGTCCGCACACAGTTAAAATAAGCAAGTATACAGATAAGATCAACACTCTACCTGGTGCTAAAAGCCAAAGAGAAGAGGTGGGTTTTAAGAAGAGTTTTAACATTAGACAGAGAGGAGGCTAATGTCTAATGTGCAGAGGAAGTCCACTCAAACGTTTTGGAGCTGCAACGGCAAACGCTCGATCCCCTCTGAGCTTAAGCCTGGCTTTAGGCCCCATCAGGAGCAGCTGATCAGCTGACCTGAGAGATGGGCTGGGAGTGTAGGGGTGCAGCAGCTCCGAGAGGTAAGGTGGGGCGAGGCCATTCAAGGCTTTATAAACAAATACAAGAATTTTAAAATGAATCCTGAAATGGAAAGGCAACCAGAGGAGTGGAGCTGATATAGGTGAGATGTGCTCATACTTGCTGGTGCCAGTTAAAAGACGCGCAGAAGCATTCAGGAACCTTCAGGAAGTGAAGTCATGTCTGATTTGAACCCAGAGGCGGAGCGGCAATCGGGAGAGTCGGGACCTTGTCCCGGTGTGCCGGTAGTGCTTGGAGGCCCGGGCGGGTGCCCTTCGTTTACACGCAAACGGAGAATCCTCCTCTGAAAACGAGTCTTTCTAAAACCTGTGCCCCCGTAATATTAAAGTGCCCATTGGGGTGTTATTTTGTGTCTCTGGTGCTTCCACGCGAATACCAACTTTGAAAGAAACCATCCATGGTGTTCTGAGTGAGATCTGGTTTCTGAATGTGTCCTGCCTTCAGTCTCCTGGTGAGCTGGTCAAAATCAGCACGGCTTTCTACGGCACTAGCTGAGACCAGGGAGCTAGGGGGCTAACCCTTAGCATGCTAGCTTGGTCTCTATGGTAAAACACTGCTACCACACACACTAGTTCACCATAATCTCCAAAAGAACTACTTTCATGTCCCTGTTCTGCAGGTATTCCTCGTTTAGAAGAAGTCTCCCGGCTAATCCTGCCTTGTACTGACTGAAGTTGGAGAAACAGCTAGCTAGCTCATGTAGTCCTTACCTAGCTACTGAGCATGTAGTCTTACCTAGCTACTGAGCATGTAGTCTTACCTAGCTACTGAGCATGTAGTCCTTACCTAGCTACTGAGCATGTAGTCCTTACCTAGCTACTGAGCATGTAGTCCTTACCTAGCTACTGAGCATGTAGTCCTTACCTAGCTACTGAGCATGTAGTCCTTACCTAGCTACTGAGCATGTAGTCCTTACCTAGCTACTGAGCATGTAGTCTTACCTAGCTACTGAGCATGTAGTCCTTACCTAGCTACTGAGCATGTAGTCTTACCTAGCTACTGAGCATGTAGTCTTACCTAGCTACTGAGCATGTAGTCCTTACCTAGCTACTGAGCATGTAGTCCTTACCTAGCTACTGAGCATGTAGTCCTTACCTAGCTACTGAGCATGTAGTCTTACCTAGCTACTGAGCATGTAGTCCTTACCTAGCTACTGAGCATGTAGTCCTTACCTAGCTACTGAGCATGTAGTCTTACCTAGCTACTGAGCATGTAGTCTTACCTAGCTACTGAGCATGTAGTCCTTACCTAGCTACTGAGCATGTAGTCCTTACCTAGCTACTGAGCATGTAGTCTTACCTAGCTACTGAGCATGTAGTCTTACCTAGCTACTGAGCATGTAGTCCTTACCTAGCTACTGAGCATGTAGTCTTACCTAGCTACTGAGCATGTAGTCCTTACCTAGCTACTGAGCATGTAGTCCTTACCTAGCTACTGAGCATGTAGTCTTACCTAGCTACTGAGCATGTAGTCCTTACCTAGCTACTGAGCATGTAGTCTTACCTAGCTACTGAGCATGTAGTCTTACCTAGCTACTGAGCATGTAGCCCTTACCTAGCTACTGAGCATGTAGTCCTTACCTAGCTACTGAGCATGTAGTCTTACCTAGCTACTGAGCATGTAGTCTTACCTAGCTACTGAGCATGTAGTCCTTACCTAGCTACTGAGCATGTAGTCCTTACAGACACACACACACACACACACACACACACACACACACACACACACACAGACACACACACACACACACACACACACCCATACACATAACACACACACACACACACACACACACACACACACACACACACACACACACACACACACACACACACACACACAACACACACACACATTAAGTCTGATTCTGGTTTAAGTCTCTGTGTGAACTCAGCTGCTGTCACCGTTTCTATTGTTTTGTCCCCTGAAGCAAAAGAGAAGAAAAAGGAATATAGTGTCAGAAACTCCTGACGATGTCTCTGTGTGTGTGTGTTTCTCTGTGTGTGTGTGTGTCTCTGTGTGTGTGTGTGTGTCTCTGTGTGTGTGTGTGTCTCTGTGTGTGTGTGTTTCCCCCGGCGATAACAGCTAATCTTCTCTGATGACCGCTGGGAACGACATGATCGTCACATCATCTAACAACAGACACATGCATGCACACACACACACACACACACACACACACGCACATGCACATGCACACACACACACACACACACACACACACACACACACCCTTCTCAGTAATTAGTAGTCTTGTGTTCTTCCTGCCAAGCTGTTACTGAGGGCTCTCAGCTGCCAATCACAGGAATTCCCTCAGCAATTCAGCAGCCAATCAGAGAGCAACAACGCTGACAGAGCCCTGCAGCTAGAGACAGACAGACAGACAGGCAGACAGACAGACAGAGTTTGGTTCATTCGGTCCAGCAGATTATATATTTTATTAGGTGTTTTGGTACCTGTCCTGACCACACTGTTTGTTGTGGTCCCAATCAGCTGATAAGTTAACGAGAAACGAACACAAGTCACTGTCAACATTCACCTCATTGGCCAGATGTGTCTTAGAACAGATTTCCTAAACTGCTCTTTGATTGGTCAGAATTAACATGCAGTTAAAGTTCCAACTAAATACTGGAGTCTCTCCACAGAGTCTCTGTTCAGATTATATTAATTAAAGAGCCGCTGAGCTTCGTTAACGAGCTAACGAGGTTAACGAGCTAACGAGCAGGCTAACAGCCCACAGATCATTTACACACCGAAAACAAACAATTAAACAATTAGAATTCACCGTGTTTGTGTAAAGACTCTTTGATGCCAACGAGCTGATATTGCTAACGCGTTTAAAGTAATTAAATCATTAGCGTGACATTCATCCTGCGAGTGTCAAGGCCGGGTCCTACGAGCTAACGAGCTCCCGCTGTAAACTAATTAAATGGGAATCTAACGGCGCTAACGAGCTAGCATACACAAACACACAACAGGGCTGTTGGTTTAACTGAGAGGAGGAGAAGAAGAAGAAGAAGCTGCAGAAACTCAGACACACACACACACACACACACACACACACACACACACACACACACACACAGACACACACACACACAGACACACACAGACACACACACAGAGACACACACACACACCACACACACACAGACACACACAGACACACAGTCAGATTGTTTTGTGTCCTGGTCCTGTGTGGTTGTGTATTTTCCATCCCTGCCAGTTCATCCCTCCTTGTGTTATTTCTTTGTATTCTGCCTTCTGTTATTAAATCTTCGAGTCCCACCTTCTCCTGCCTGCCTGCCTCTACACTGCAACAGAAACATGTTGGAAACCAGCTCTGCCACTGATCTGAATACAACTTGTCTTCATTTGGATTAGAGAGTGTAACCCCTGCTCTGTCTCTGTCTCTGACCTCTGACCTGTTGAAGGTCACATCTGGATCCAGCTGTTTTCCCGATCAGCCTCAAAGACGGCGTGTTGGCGAGACGGTCCACTCGCCGCAGCTTTGAACACAGTCAGAGTCCCGGCGCTCACAAATGTCACTGCACAGGAAGCTCGGAGGGAAACCAGCAGACAGCAGACTCTGTGTGGACCAAATAAAAGCCTGTTGTCACGAGGAATTCGTACGTAAAGCTCTGGAAGTTAAGAAATGTAATTTGTAGGAAACATCTGTTCATGTCCCAGCTGTTTTAATCTTTCTTCTAATCCTAAATAGGGATGCACGAATCTAGATATTCGTGGGATCATAACGGGCGACAAAAGAGCCACAAGGCGACAAGCGACAAAAGGCACAAAAGGCGACAAAAAGGCGACAAAAATGTGACAAAAATGTGACAAAAAGTAACTGTAGAGTTGGCTTTCCCTGGCCTTGTCCACGTCCTCTACTGTACTGCATGTGCGACCTACTAACTAATGTGTACTAACTAGTACTAGTTAGTACACATTAGTTAGAATCTTAGAATCTTCATAACTAGTCGTTTTGATGTTGTTGCTGTTCCTGATTAAATTAAATTGTAAAGCGATGAAATGTAACTTCACAGGATGTCACGGTAACCAGTTCACGAGAAACAGACAGACAGACAGACAGACAGACAGACAGACAGGTCTCTGCCAACGAGACATCAAGGTAATTAAACCCAAATTAATCATCCATGTTAGCGTCTGCACCCGCGCTCTGATCGCTACAGAAACACAATCAATCATCATCAGCATCAGCCACGACATCATCATCACCATCTTCATCATCATCATAATCATCATCATCATCATCATCATCATCATCATCATCATCATCATCACCATCTTCATCACCATCTTCATCACCATCTTCATCATAACTGTTATTATAGTCGCTGAGTCTGAGAAACACACCGGCCACGTTTAATGGTATTTAAATGTGTGTGTGTGTGTGTGTGTCTGTGTGTGTGTGTGTGTGTGTGTGTGTGTGTGGAGTGAGGAGTGAGTGGGGAGTGAGGAGGAGAGTGGTGGTGAGTTGTGTGTGTTTGAGTGAAAGTGTGTGTGCTTGTGGGAGTGAGTGGGAGTGAGTGGAGTGTGTGTGTTGTGTGTGTGTGTGTGTGTGTGTGTGTGTGTGTGTGTTTGAGTGAAAGTGTGTGTGCTTGTGAGTGAGTGAGTGTGTGGGTGTGTGTGTGAAAGTGTGTATGTGTCTGTGTGTGTGTGTGTCTGTGTGTGTGAGAGTGTGTGTGTGTGACTGTGTGTTAGTGAGTGAGTGAGTGAGTGAGTGTGAGTGTGTGTGTGTGTGTGTATGTGTGTGTGTGTGTGTGTGTGTGTGTGTGTGTGTGTTGAGTGAGTGAGTGTGTGTGTGTGTGTGTGTGTGTGTGTATGAAAGTGTGTGTGTTGGACAGGGAATCAGCTTCTGAGGCTAATTTCCATACACTGCTGTTAATTAGATCTGTCAATCATCTTGCAGAGTGTGTGTGTGTGTGTGTGTGGTGTGTGTGTGTGTGTGTGTGTAACTGTGTGTGTTTCAGCTTGATCCTCCTTCATTCCCTCAGGTCAGCCTCTGATTGGTCCGTTTGCGGCTGTCAATCAAACTTCACAATTTTCCTCATTGCAGTTTAAAGACATTTTTCATTTAAATATTTCGTACGCTGACGGACAGTTTGTAGTCCGGAGGGAACCGTTTCCTTCAGAGATCAAACTGCAGGTGAGACGTTTCTAAATCTACGTAACCAAACATCTCATTAATTAACTGACACAACCTGGCAGCAGATACTTTACTTCAGTGAGAGTACTAATACTGCAGGGTACAAATACAGTAAAAGTCTAATCGCTATAGCTGCACCTCCGAGCAAGTCTCTTAACCCTTGTGTTGTCTTCCCATCCACCATGATAAAACACCCTTTTGTCGTGGCCGGTTAGCTCAGTTGGTAAAGCGGGCGCACATGTGCAGAGGGTTGTTCCTTGATGCAGAAGGTCAAGGGTTTGAGTCCGACCTGGGACAGTTTCCCTGCATGTCTTCCCCCTCTCTCTCTCAGCTTTCCTATCGAATAAAGGCCTAAAAATTAAATACAAAAAAAAAATTGAGATTTTTTCAACGTTTTTGGCCCTTTTTCTAAAATTTGTAGGTCTTCTTTCAGTGTTTTTGTGGCTTTTCCTAACGATTGTCGTTTGTGTATATATATTTTTTCATTTAAATGTCAATCTGTTTTTTTTTTCTGGTGTTTATCGATCATTTCTTAATTCGTTTCTTAGTCTCTTATCAAATTAAATTTAAGTTTAAGGATAAACAGAAAGCTAAAACAAAAGAGAAATGTGTGTTAATGTTATGGTTTCTGTGTGTTGCCTTGTATTTGGTTCTATTTCTCTTGTCTTGGTGGTAGATTTCTGTATCTATCCTGTTTTGTATGTTTCTCTTGTGTAGGTTTACCCTGTTTTTACTGTGTTCTGTGTATTGTGTATTTCTGTTTCCTGTTTTATTGTCTGGTTTTCTGTCTTGTCTTGTCTAGTTAGCTTATAGCTGTGCAGTACAACTAAAATATGGTGTTTTTTGATAATTAAACCATGTAAACCTATTCTGGTACAACCTTAAAATACAATTATAAACCTGAAAATGAGCAGAATATGGGACCAGATATTTCATTAGGTGCATTCTGTTCCAAATGTTTATCAAACAAATCAGGAGTACTAAATTTGAACACTTTTTATCTTACACATGCCAGACAGGAGGAGACAGCGAGGCCATCCCAGGCTACAGGACATTCTTAGGTTACACTTTACTTGAAGGTATCGACATAATCGTGACATGACACTGTCATGAACGTGTCATAAACGTTATCAACAAGTCATAAACGTTTATGACTTGATGACTTTATGATGTTTTTGTCATGACAAGTTGACATTGTTTTGGGTTGTCTTGATTATGACAACTTGACATTAATCAAAGTGACATCACCAGAAGTTGTCTTGGTCATGACAACTTGACATAACATTTCTTTGTCCTTATTAAGACAGCTTGACATTAAACAGGATGACATTATGTCAAGTTGTCATTACAAAGACATCCAAAACTAATTTAATGTCAACTTGTTCATGAATTGTTTATAACGTTTATGACACATTCATGACAGTGCCATGTCATAGTCACGGCAGTGTGATGTCATAGTTATGACAGTGTGATGTCAAAGTTACGACAGTGCCATGTCATAGTTACGACAGTGTTATGTCATAGTTACGACAGTGTTATGTCATAGTTACGACAGTGCCATGTCATAGTTACGACAGTGTGATGTCATAGTTACGACAGGTCGATGTCATAGTTATGACAGTGTGATGTCATAGTTACGACAGTGTGATGTCATAGTTACGACAGTGCCATGTCACAGTTACGACAGTGCCATGTCATAGTTACGACAGTGTGATGTCATAGTTATAACAGTGCCATGTCACAGTTACGACAGTGTGATGTCATAGTTATGACAGTGCCATGTCATAGTTACGACAGTGTGATGTCATAGTTACGACAGGTGGATGTCATAGTTATGACAGTGTGATGTCATAGTTACGACAGTGTGATGTCATAGTTACGACAGTGCGATGTCATAGTTACGACAGTGCCATGTCACAGTTACGACAGTGTGATGTCATAGTTACGGCAGTGCCATGTCATAGTTATGACAGTGTGATGTCATAGTTACGACAGTGCGATGTCACAGTTACGACAGTGTGATGTCATAGTTATGACAGTGTGATGTCACAGTTACGACAGTGTGATGTCATAGTTACGACAGTGTGATGTCATAGTTATGACAGTGTGATGTCATAGTTATGACAGTGCCATGTCACAGTTACGACAGTGTGATGTCATAGTTATGACAGTGTGATGTCATAGTTATGACAGTGCCATGTCACAGTTACGACAGTGTGATGTCATAGTTATGACAGTGTGATGTCATAGTTATGTCAATACCTTCAAGTAAAGTGTTACCCATTCTTATTCTAAACCCAATATATTTCTACACTGTGAAATAATCATGTGACCTGTTTTTAACTCCACCCTTCAAAGAACCATAATCGAAGGAAGAATCAGAATTGTTCAAATCAACACGATGGGGGCGACCTCCAGCTCCCCCAGTGAGAGCGTGCGCCCCATGTAGGCTGAGTCCTTTGCAGTGGCCCGGGTTCGAGTCCGACCTGTGGCCCTGTGCTGCATGTCCTCCCCCATCTCTCTCCCCCCTTTCTGTCTGTCTTCTGTCACTCTGAAGTAAAGGGGAAAAAGCCCCAAAACATAATCTTAAAAAAATAAATCAAAACGATGCCCAACCCTACGGTCTGTGGTCCGATGACTTGTTGCAGCTGAAGGTCGCAGGTTTGATCCCTGAAACCGCGGCTGTGCCCTGGAGCAAGGCAGCGGCAGAGTCCTGCTGTCTGCTGACTTCTCCGCTCTAATTAAGATGAATCAGCGGCTCGTTAAGTCTCAGCGTCGTCCTGCAGTGAGACGGGCGACTCAAGGACGACACGAAGGAAATACAATCATTTAAATCGGTTCAATAAAGTAACTCAGATATTTACTGTGTACTTTTACTCCACTACACTTATTTAACCTTTGTGTTGTCGTCCCGTCAACTGTGCAACTTTGTGTTTTTCTGGGTCGAAATGTCAACATTTTGTTCTAATTTTTCTACACTTTTCTCTACGTTTTTGTAAATTTTATTCAAATTTTTGTATCACTTTTTTTTAACAAGTTTTCATCACCTTTGGCGATGTTTACTCAGCGGCGTCAGCGGCCATTGTTACTTCAACGTATCTGCTAAAAAGTTATGAAACACATTGACATCTGTTGGAAATGATCTAAACTATACTACTGTTGTGTATTATTTAGGGAACAGTCTGGTAGAATAAAGTTGGTAAAGTAACCTGTGCTGCCCGCACCATCCGGTTAGCGGTTAGCCAGCTCATCTCGGCTAGTGCCGTAGAAAGCCGTGCAGATTGTGACCAGCTCACCAGGAGACTGAAGGCAGGACACATTCAGAAACCGTATCTCACTCAGAACACCATGGATGGGTTCTTTTTAAAGTTGGTATGAAGCACCAGATCCCCAAATCCCAGAAAAAGTGATTTTTTTCATTATATGGGCACTTTAAAGTTTGTTGTGAATATTTGGTTTAAACTAGCTTTCAAACAAATACCCCCCAAGGGCACCTCAACGCCCCCCTTTCCAAAATATTGCTTCCAGCGCCCCCCCCTGTCATCTTCTGAATGCCCCCTGGGGGGCAGTACCACCCCCGTTGAGAAACACTGCCGTAGACATGTATAGTTTCCAACTGGGAACCCAGAAATTCTGACATTTCACTTCAGATTGAACACAACATGTCCGTGCCCGTCGCCTGGTATCATAGCGGACTGAAAGGCAGAGTCCTATCTGATTATGATTGCGTCAGATAAAAGCAACGCAGTGGAAGGTGGTAAAATAAGTGGACAATTTATTACAGTGAAAAATCCCATTAATTTGAAAGTACATTAAAGAAGCATGCGCGAACATCTTGTGCATGTCGGATCGCGCAGGCAGCACAGATCTAGCCTGGTGAGAGCGTCCTGGTCTGGCAAGCTCCAGTTTTCTACTCTCAGATCAGTCTGGCATCTTGAGATAAGAGAACATTTGGATCCGTTCGCCAAACGATCGACCAATCAGCGTTGGTTTTGAGGCGGGTTTAGGTGGTAATAGACAGATGGTTTATCCAATCAGCTAGCCAGGATTTTCAGACAGCGGTAGCCCTAATTCTGTTAGCTGCTCGCTAAGGCTTTTTCCTCTTGGATCCTTCTTTTGGAATATGGACCAGGAACCTGAAATGGGGCCTTTTATTCCTAAATTCTCGTTACACAAACGGTAAACATCCTTTACCGACATGCTGCGTGCTTGCTGAGCTAACGAGCTATGCTTTGCCTGCAGCAGCAGCAGGGGTAGCCTGGCTTTTGGGTGTATTTTCATACGCTTTGTTGATCTGATTGGTTGATTTGGCCCGTCTATCACCAACTATAGTTGGTGATAGACAGATGGTTTATCCAATCAGCTAACCAGGATTTTCGCCCCTTCCCAAAAGTTCTCCAACGGAAAGTTCCCAGATGGATATGCCGAACAAATGCGAAGTGATCCATCTGGAGGAGTCAGGTTAGCACAGATCACGTTCCCACATAAACACTGGAACACAGTTTATCTTTTCAGGTTTATGTCTTTGGTCCAATCAGAGCTCTGAGTCCCGCTCTGTTTTCCTTCATGTGTTCATGTTTAATTCAGCCGTCCATAATGGAGCCAGCAGGGAGCATAAGTTATTAAAACATTCAGCGGGTTAAATATTAAGCGGGGAACATTTCTTCTGTGAGTGGAGTCATTTAAAGAAGCAGAGATTCAGACTTTTAGTCCATTAAACAGCCAATCAGACGACTGGTATTAACGCCACAGACCAGTCAAATAATCATCGCAGTAACTGAGAAACCTAAAGCATTAAGCAGCCGAGGTCAGAGAGTTAAACAGCTGACTGCACACATCAGACAGCTCTGCTGTGGAACGGGTCTAATATGTGGGAGCGTTAACGCATAAAGGCAGTGGTGTAGTCTAATGTGTTGTAGTGGGTATACTGTACTGTATATGAATATATTAGCCTATATATATGGGCCGGAATCTGCCTTTGGGGGAGGGGGGGGGGTCTGGGTGTCCTCCTCCAGGGTTATTTTGAGCGTCAAAAACTTCATTTCCTGCATTCAGATAACTTTTTATTCACCAATTTACGGTGGAAATCCCTTTATTTAGCCTATGTGAAGAAGAAAAACACAGATGACAATTCAAAATATGTCAAAATTATACTGGAAAGTATGTTGTAGCATGTCATTGGGAATTTTTAAGATGGTATATGGAAATCCTGGCGCTTTCTTAGTGGGTCTACTGCGTATACCTGTGTATCACGTAGACTAAACCACTGCTTAAAGAAGACAATGAACTGTGGAAAAGCAGACGCAAAAAAACGTTGGAAAAGGAGACAAAAACGGCGATAAAAACTAGACTATTTAAGGGTTAATGCCTGAAGATGGATCCATCATCAGAGAACAGGTTTAATGTGATTTAAGGTTAGAGATGTTTAAAATGCATCCGACTTTGTTGAGTAAATTAAAAGTATAATTTTCAGTAAATATTGAGTGTGATGAAAAGTTTTAGAGTGTAAAGTGTTCTAAGCACGTCATTAATGTTGTGAAATGGTCCCAGTTTGGTCAGAAGGTAAAAATGGTGTCAAAAACATTGGAAAAGGAAATGGAGAGAGAGGGAGGACAGAGGGGAGGAGAGAGGGAGGAGAAAGGAAGGAGTGAGGGAAGAGAGAGGGAGGAGAGAGGGAAGAGAGAGGGAGGAGTGAGGGAGGAGGGAGGGTGGAGTGAGGGAGGAGTGAGGAGGAGAGAGGGAAGAGAGAGGGAGGAGGGAGGGAGGAGGGAGGAAGGAGTGAGGGAAGAGAGAGGGAAGAGAGAGGGAGGAGGAGGAGGAGATAGAGGGAAGAGAGAGGGAGGAGTGAGGGAGGAGGGAGGGAGGAGAGAGGGAAGAGAGAGGGAAGAGAGAGGGAGGAGTGAGGAGGAGAGAGGGAAGAGAGAGGGAGAGGAGGGGGAGGAGGGTGGAGGGGAGGAGGAGGAGAGAGAGGAGAGAGAGGGTGGAGGAGGGAGGAGGAGGGAAGGAGAGGGAAGAGAGAGGGAGGAGGAGGAGGAGAGAGAGGGAAGAGAGAGGAGGAGGAGGGAGGAGGAGGGAAGAGAGGGAAGAGAGAGGAGGAGGAGGAGGAAGGGAAGAGAGAGGAGGAGGAGGGAGGAGGGAGGAGGAGGAGGAAGAGAGAGGGAGGAGGAGGAAGAGAGGAGGAGAGAGGAGGGGGGGGGAGGAGGAGGAGGAGGAGGGAAGAGAGAGGAGGAGGAGGGGAGGAGGGGAGGGGGAGGAGGAGGAGAGGAAGAGAGAGAGGAAAAAAAACACCAAGAACCACCAAAACAGCCCTGGCCCAGAAAAAAAACAATACTAAATTAGAAATAAAAAATAAATACAAAAAAAAAACACAATACACACAAAAAACAATAGATGAAAAAAAGATATAAATAATCACATATATAATACAAACACACACACAACATACAATAAATACACATCAACAAAACATAATAAATAACGGTTTTTAAAAAACAAATGGATTAGATTCATTAAGAGAGAGAGAAAATAGAGGTAATTGAAAAATAAAAGAACAGTGCATGGTGGATGTTGTGTGTGAAAGAATGAAATATAATAACAATACTCCATTTATACCCAAACAAAGGAGAGCCGCAGAAAGGCTCTGATTGGTTGAGATTGGTTTAAAAAGTGTGAAAATAGTAAAAAAAAGTGGCAAAATGCAACAAAACGTTACATAAGCGCAAATCTCAAAGACTCGCAGCAGATTGAACAGCTGAAGGTCTCGAGCACATGGACACCTCTGCTCAGTGCCTTCCATTTGGGTTGGAAAAAAGGAGACATAAAGGAGACAAAAAGGAAATAAAAAGGAGACAAAAAGGGGACAAAAAGGAGACATAAAGGAGACAAAAAGGAGACAAAAAGGGGACATAAAGGAGACAAAAAGGAGACAAAAAGAGACAAAAAGGAGACAAAAAGGAGACATAAAAGAGACAAAAAGGAGACATAAAAGAGACAAGGAGATATAAAGGAGACAAAAAAGTAAGACAAAGGAGACATGAAAGAGACAATGAAGGAGACATGAAGGAGACAAAAGAGACAAAAAGGAGACATAAAAGAGACAAAACTCCTTCAGAAATAATCAGACCGATATGTTTGTCTAATGGTGACCAGTTGCCAGATCTGGTATGAAACACATCTTATTCACACAATCCACCATTTACAATGTTCAACCTGTTAGTCACCTCAACCTGGCAACCTATACCCCTCAACCTGGCAACCTCTAACCCTCAACCTGGCAACCTCTAACCCTCAACCTGGCAACCTGGCCATCTATACCCCTGAACCTGGTAACCTCTAACCCTCAACCTGGCAACCTATACCCCTCAAACTGGCAACCTATACCCCTCAACCTGGCAACCTATCCAGTTGATCAGTTGATCTCTGCTTCGCAGAAAGTTCAGAACCGAAAGCGAGCCGATAAAGACTGCAGGTGAAGCTGGTGTTCCCGCAAAGAAATCTAAATATAGCTGTCAATTTCAACATGTTGGGCGCAACAATCTCCATGCATCTTACCTATAGCCATATGGACAACCTCCACGCTTTTCGTAAGGTTTGTCAAATTGATTTTAATGTAGCGCACGACTGGAAAATGACATCACCGAGCACATTAAAACACAGCGGCACCATCGCGCTGAAGAGGCAGATATAAGGACACACGGACGAGTTCATCCTTCATCACGAAGGAACAGACAGAGGCAGAAACCGTGAAGCTAGCTGAACTCAAGATGGAAATGTTGGTAGCACAGACAGTACACTTAACAGTTGTGTAAACTGAAGATGTGTCCCAGGCAACATCCCATAGTGGTCAACGGTGCTCTGTGTCAGCACAGCCGGGCCAGCCGAGGCCGGTTCTTCAGGACTGTAACACCTCTAGTCCTACACACCAATAACACACATCAGATATCAGAACTGGACTGTAACGGGCTGCAGAGTACTTCAGCCTCATGCCACCGGGATCGCCATCACACATCACACTAATGGACTGCCAACTGGACAACACACACACACCCACACATACACACACATATATACACACACACACACACACACACACACACACTCAGAGGGCGGTGACCTGCTATTACTGAGCTTTTCTGCTTCGCTGCAGCCTGGTAATGATGGTCAGCTTTGTGTGGGTGTGTGTGTGTGTGTGGGTGTGTGTGAGTGTGTCTGTGTGTGTGTGTGTGTGTGTGTCAGGAAACTAGTAATGTGTTGGTTGAGTAACTAAGTGATTGACAGAGAGAGGGAGAGAGTGACAGGAGAGGGAAATAAAAGGAAAGTGTTGAGTGTGTTGACCCGTCTCTCCTTTTTTTTCGTCCGGAGTTCAAAATCAGACCGACACCCATAAAATGGCTGCAACACACACACACACACACACACACACACACACACACACACACACACACACACACACACACACACACACACACACACACACACACACACACACACACACACAATTGCAGCAAGGTTTTAATTAGTGATGTAGTTTTAGTTGAGTGATCAGCTTGTAAAAGCTAACAATGTTTGCTGCCCTCTGCAAAAACACAACAGCTAATTTAATTCAACACACACACACACACACACACCTACACACACACACACACACACACACACACACACACACACACACACACACACAAACACAACACACACACACACACACACACACACAGACAGAAAGCGGGGAAATTAACACAGGTTAAATCAATTTCGTTTTGTGCTTATGGGATCAAACGGTGAGTCTGAGAGTCAACAAACACGTGTTCATTAAAACTATTTTCTTTCAGCAGCGGCTCCTGTTATTGATCCGCTCGGCTGCAGTTATTAATTCTGTCTGATTTCATGTTTATTTATATATTTAGGATGACACGAGTTCAGCCTGAACCCGCTCTAACAAACAGCCCGAAGAGCCAAAACCAACAAATGTTTAATAGTTCACATCTGAACAATGATGGATGACTTTGAGGAACTAACGTGCAGTGATCAGGGAACTCAGCTTGGACGTATGGTGCTTAAAAGGTATAAGTGAGTAGATTAAGGTCCTGTTCACACGCACGGGTTATTTTCCCTTCGTCTACACGCAAACAGAGAATTCTCTGTAGAACAACAATACTACTACCATACTCTCTCTCTCTCTCTGCACACACACACACAACACACACAAACAAAAACAAACATACACACACACACACACATACACACACACA
Organism: Perca fluviatilis; assembly: GCF_010015445.1. NCBI lineage: Eukaryota > Metazoa > Chordata > Actinopteri > Perciformes > Percidae > Perca > Perca fluviatilis. Next base: position 1,730,051 of record NC_053132.1, read on the forward strand.
CACACACACACACACAAAACACAGACACACACGTACAGACACACACACACACACACACACACACACACACACACCGTACAACACACACACAGACACACACACACACACACTCACGTACACAGACACACACACGTACACACACACGTACAGACACACACACAACAACACAAACACACACACACACCATACACACACACACACACACAACAAACACACACACACACAAAAAACACACAGACACACACACGCATCAATAAACACCACACACACAAACACACACACACAGACACACACAAGTAGACAACACACACACATAGACACACAACAGCACACACACACACACACACACACAGACACACACACACAGACACACAACACATACCGACACACACAAGACACACACACATGTACAGACACACACACACACAAAACAAACACACACACACACACACACACACAACACAGCACACACAAAAACACACACCATTAACACACAAAAACACACACACACACACACAATACAAGAACACACACACACACACACACACACACACACACACACACACACACACACACACACACACACACACACACACACACACACACACACACACACACACACACACAACACACACACACACACACGTTTGTGTTTATTTCACACGCCATCAATGCGTCCTTAAACACAACGATCATGTATGAGCCGTGTGAAATGGGGAACCCCAAATAAGCTCCTAAAATCTTTTCGGAGGGGGCCCGATAACCGTTTGTGCCACTTGTGCTATGCCTATGAGGTCGTTGGACTGACAGAGTGTATGTGTGTGTATATGTGTGAGTATATGTGTGTGTATATGTGTTTGTTGGTGTTGATATTAGAGCATCAGTGTTCTTGACTGCTGACCTTAAACAGGGTCTGGATGCACAGCTTTGACTTTTGGCCACTCTGATTGGCCGATGACATCGTTACACACCTTGTGTTAACGGTTTTATTAATGAACTGTTCAGGTTTGACTTTGTGCTCTAAGATAAATGTCCTCTTTACACTTCCTGTCTCTCTCTCCTTTCTTCTCCTAATTCTTACTTTAATTCTCCCTTTGCTCATCTCTCTTCATCTCTCTCACTATCTCTCCCTGTCTCTCTGTCTCTCTCTCTCTCTCTCTCTCTCTCTCTTTCTCTCCCTCTCTCTTGCTCCCTCTCCCTCCCTCTCCCTCCCTCTCACCATCACTCCCCATTATCTGTCTCTCTCTCCCCTCTCTCTCTCCCCTTCCTCTCCCTCTCCCTCCCTCTCTCTCCATCACTCCCCATTATCTCTCTCTCTCCTCTATTACCTCCCTCTGTCGTCCATTAGTAACACCTGAATCCTTCTATTACGTTCACGAAGTCGGCGCCATAAATCCGGCGCTGCCGTTCGCGCGCCGAGCGCCGGCTCAGTGTTTTTGATAATTTTAAATTCACATTACCTTTGTGATGTACTTCATGCTTGATCATATCGGGCTCTTTGATTTTATTAACTCTGTCTCTGAATGGATTTGTGCAGCGCTCTGCCGTCCATCTCCGTCTGCGTGGCCCCGAACGCCTCGTCCAACGACCGCCGCGACCTCCAGGCGCCGCTGAAGGTCGAAGGCCTCGGAGACTCTGAGACTCTGCCATCCCTAAAACACAGACACAAGTCATACAAAACCAGAACCAGAACCAGAATCAGAATCAGCTCAAAGTACAGCAATTATTTAACATATGAGAATAAAAACAGAAAGTACTGTAAGATACAGTACAACAATACTACTACCATACTCTCTCTCTCTGCACACACACACACACACACACACACACACACACACACACACACACACACACACACACACACACACACACACACACACACACAGACACACACACACACACAGGCACATGTACAGGCACACACACACTCACACACACACACACACACAGACACGCGACAGACACACACACACACAGACACACATACACACACACACACACACACAGACACATGTACAGACACACAGACACACACACACACACACACACACACACACACACACACACACACACACAGACTACTACTCAGTAGCCTGCCTACAATTTTAAGTGAGAACAAAAATATATAGTTTTTATACAGACTTTTGTATACATTATATATTCTTGTGTATTATCATAATTATCACTAGAATATATATATCTTTTTTAACCTCAACCTCAAACCAGATAAAGACTTGGGCCCCCCCTGTGATCTTTGCTGCCCTCCTAAGGGGTCCCTGGACCCCAGGTTGGGAACCACTGGTCTAATTCACACAGTTTTCTCTCAACAGTTGCCGTTGTAATTCTGCAGGCCAGCTTCCAGCTCTGCTCGCCATCGTGTGAGCAGTCGTCTGCTCGTTGTGTGAACTTCAGCAGACGACTGCTAAAATGTTCCCGGCAGAACTCCAAACCAGGGATGCACCGAGTCCAGGATTGGTCTTCTGATTGGGCTGAACATTTGGGCTTTTTGACGGGGTTCTAGTGTCTGCTGAACCTTAGAATTTGTTCCCAGGGAACCGAACCCTACGCTTTTACTCGGCGCGCTCTGCTGGTCGCTGTAACCACGGCGCCGTTGATTACGGGAAGGTGTTTACGTAGGTGGAGCATTCAATGTAGTAGGCTGTGAGGAAGTGGACATGGATCTGGTGAGGGAAGGTGTTTACGTAGGTGGAGCGTTCAATGTAGTAGGCTGTGAGGAAGTGGACATGGATCTGGTGAGGGAAGGTGTTTACGTGGGTGGAGCGTTCAATGTAGTAGGCTGTGAGGAAGTGGACATGGATCTGGTGAGGGAAGGTGTTTATGTAGGTGGAGCGTTCAATGCAGTAGGCTGTGAGGAATTGGACATGGATCTGGTGAGGGAAGGTGTTTACGTAGGTGGAGCGTTCAATGTAGTAGGCTGTGAGGAAGTGGACATGGATCTGGTGAGGGAAGGTGTTTACGTAGGTGGAGCGTTCAATGCAGTAGGCTGTCAGGAAGTGGACATGGATCTGGTGAGGGAAGGTGTTTACGTGGGTGGAGTGTTCAATGTAGTAGGCTGTGAGGAAGTGGACATGGATCTGGTGAGGGAAGGTGTTTACGTAGGAGGAGCATTCAATGCAGTAGGCTGTGAGAAAGTGGACATGGATCTGGTGAGGGAAGGTGTTTATGTAGGAGGAGCATTCAATGCAGTAGGCTGTGAGAAAGGGGAAATGGAATTGGGGAGGAAGTTTCCACGTGTCAATTGCAGTAGGCTGTGAGAAAGTGGACATGGATCTGGTGAGGGAAGGTGTTTATGTAGGAGGAGCATTCAATGCAGTAGGCTGTGAGAAAGTGGACATGGATCTGGTGAGGGAAGGTGTTTATGTAGGTGGAGCGTTCAATGCAGTAGGCTGTGAGGAAGTGGACATGGATCTGGTGAGGGAAGGTGTTTATGTAGGTGGAGCGTTCAATGCAGTAGGCTGTGAGAAAGTGGACATGGATCTGGTGAGGGAAGGTGTTTACGTAGGTGGCGAGTTCAATGCAGTAAGCTGTGAGAAAGTGGACATGGAACTGGTGAGCGAAGGTGTTTAGTAGGTGGAGCGTTCAATGCAGTAGGGTGTGAGGAAGTGGACATGGATCTGGTGAGGGAAGGTGTTTACGTAGGAGGAGCATTCAATGTAGTAGGCTGTGAGGAAGTGGACATGGAACTGGTGAGGGAAGGTGTTTACGTAGGTGGCGAGTTCAATGCAGTAAGCTGTGAGAAAGTGGACATGGAACTGGTGAGCGAAGGTGTTTAGTAGGTGGAGCGTTCAATGCAGTAGGCTGTGAGAAAGTGGACATGGATCTGGTGAGGGAAGGTGTTTATGTAGGTGGAGCGTTCAATGCAGTAGGCTGTGAGAAAGTGGACATGGATCTGGTGAGGGAAGGTGTTTATGTAGGTGGAGCGTTCAATGTAGTAGGCTGTGAGAAAGTGGACATGGATCTGGTGAGCAGAAAAAGTTGTTGTTTGGCAGTACTTTCAGTCAAAAGAAGACCATTCAAGTCCAGCTACATGTTCAATC
>NC_053132.1:1741608-1749108 GCF_010015445.1 Perca fluviatilis
AACAGTCCGTTTATATGAAAGCCTTTCAGTCTTCTTCTTCATTTAAATAGCTAGTATTTTTATACCTTTATGTATCTATTTGTAGTATTTTTATACCTTTATGTATCTATTTGTAGTATTTTTATACCTTTACCTATCTATTTGTAGTATTTTTATACCTTTATGTATCTATTTGTAGTATTTTTATACCTTTATGTATCTATTTGTAGTATTTTTATACCTTTACCTATCTATTTGTAGTATTTTTTCCTGCAGCTTTTTGGCATTTTTTTGGGAAGTGTTCTGCTAAAAAAACAGAATAATAACAAACATTCAACATTCAAGTTAAAAGACTTAAAGAGAAATAAAATGTCATAATTAAACAAAACAACCAAAATAAAAGCCTTTAAATCTTCAAAACAACGTATATATTAAAGACTACTAGCCAGTCAGAAGCAGAGTATGAGGGCGTGCCCTGACAGTACCTAGGTAAGGACTACTAGCCAGTCAGAAGCAGAGTATGAGGGCCCTGACAGTACCTAGGTAAGGACTACTAGCCATTCAGAAGCAGAGTATGAGGGTGTGCCCTGACAGTACCTAGGTAAGGACTACTAGCCAGTCAGAAGCAGAGTATGAGGGCCCTGACAGTACCTAGGTAAGGACTACTAGCCAGTCAGAAGCAGAGTATGAGGGTGTGCCCTGACAGTACCTAGGTAAGGACTACTAGCCAGTCAGAAGCAGAGTATGAGGGCCCTGACAGTACCTAGGTAAGGACTACTAGCCAGTCAGAAGCAGAGTATGAGGGCCCTGACAGTACCTAGGTAAGGACTACTAGCCAGTCAGAAGCAGAGTATGAGGGCCCTGACAGTACCTAGGTAAGGACTACTAGCCAGTCAGAAGCAGAGTATGAGGGCCCTGACAGTACCTAGGTAAGGACTACTAGCCAGTCAGAAGCAGAGTATGAGGGTGTGCCCTGACAGTACCTAGGTAAGGACTACTAGCCAGTCAGAAGTAGAGTAAGAGGGCGTGCCCTGACAGTACCTAGGTAAGGACTACTAGCCAGTCAGAAGCAGAGTATGAGGGCGTGCCCTGACAGTACCTAGGTAAGGACTACTAGCCAGTCAGAAGCAGAGTATGAGGGCGTGTCCTGACAGTAGCTAGGTAAGGACTACTAGCCAGTCAGAAGCAGAGTATGAGGGTGTGCCCTGACAGTACCTAGGTAAGGACTACTAGCCAGTCAGAAGCGGAGTATGAGGGTCCTGACAGTACCTAGGTAAGGACTACTAGCCAGTCAGAAGCAGAGTATGAGGGCCCTGACAGTACCTAGGTAAGGACTACTAGCAGTTTGTGATCAGTGATCTCTGTTGGAGATGGTACGCCCCCTTTGGGGGTTGAGCTTTTTCACTTTGTAAACTTATAACCAAAAAAGCGAAATATGAGCACTTTAAATCCTAATAATACCATCTGGTACTTTCTGATTTAAAGTTTTAGCTGGTTTATGTATCGTTTTGTTTGTATTTGTACTTTGTTCTTCACTGCAGCTTGTTGTAGTTTTATGTAGTATTATGTAGTTTTATGTAGTATTTTGTAGTATTTTGTAGTATTTTTGGGGGATTTGTTTGGAATGTTTTGTAATTTTTTTAATCACATTTTGTAGCTTTTTTTTTAGATCAAATCGGTCACATCTACTCTTATATACCTACTGACAGACAGACAGACAGACAGACAAGCAGACAAGCAGACAGGCAAGCAGACAGACAGACAAGCAGACAAGCAGGCAGGCAAGCAGACAGACAGACAGACAAGCAGACAGGCAGACAGACAGACAGACAGACAGACAGACAGACAGACAGACAGAGAGACAGACAGACAGAAGAGCAGACTGACAGACAGACAGACAGACAGACAGACAGACAGACAGACAAGCAGGCAGGCAGGCAGGCAGACAGACAGAGTATAAATATGTTAATATTCAGGTATTTATTAGAGAGTATAACTGTTAATATTCAGGTATTTATTAGAGAGTATAACTGTTAATATTCATGTTTTTATTAGAGTGTATAACTGTTAATATTCATGTATTTATTAGAGAGTATAACTGTTAATACTCAGGTATTTATTGGTGTATAACTGTTAATACTCAGGTATTCATTAGAGAGTATAACTGTTAATACTCAGGTATTCATTAGAGAGTATAACTGTTAATATTCAGGTATTTATTAGAGAGTATAACTGTTAATACTCAGGTATTCATTAGAGAGTATAACTGTTAATACTCAGGTATTCATTAGAGAGTATAACTGTTAATATTCAGGTATTTATTAGAGAGTATAACTGTTAATATTCATGTATTTATTAGAGAGTATAACTGTTAATACTCAGGTATTTATTAGAGAGTATAACTGTTAATATTCAGGTTTTTATTAGCATGTATAACTGTTAATATTCAGGTATTTATTAGAGAGTATAACTGTTAATATTCAGGTATTTATTAGAGTTTGAGATCTCTCTAATAAAGTTGGTGAAGCAGACGTTCCTCCGATAGGAACTAATATGTTTCAGGTAGAAAAAAAACTAACTTTTTGGGGACTTACAGCTGCACAAAACCACCAGAGAGACAGATGAACTTGGACTCCATGTTTGTAGTTTTTACCTGGAAGCTGGGGGTGGGAGGGGTTGTACGGGTGTCCGGGTGCACGGCCATTTTTGGACAACTTTTTGACATTTTTGTCGCCTTTCTAGAGGATTTATTCAAAGTTTATGATGCTCGTTTTGGAGTTGTTGTCGCCCTTTTGAGGTTTTTTTCTGGAGTTTTAGTGTTTTTCTTCACAGTTCTGTTGAATGTTTTTGTGTCCCGGGACCTTCCTAGATAACCTAACCTGCAGAGGGGGTCCCACCTTAAACCTTTTTACGGATTTTTAAATAAATATTTTAAAGATGCCTTGGTTGTCCTTTTTTATAGGTTATCTAGGAAGGTCCCGGGACTCAAAAACAGTCAACAGAACTGTGAAGAAAGAGACTAAAACTCCAGAAAAAACAACTTTTGCTTATTTAAAGCTAATGTACTGCACTTACTACTGGTTGTCTGGAGTTTGAACCTTCACAGTTGAAAGCACTTAATGTTAAGTCGCTTTAGATAAAAGCGTCAGCTAAATGACATGTAATGTAATGTAATACTTATATTGCGACGCTGGGGCATTTATTTTAATATCTCTATATATTTTGTATTTATTTATTTTAATGATTTATTTTGTAATGTCTGCAGGAGAGAGGCCAGCGCAGGGGTCGAGGAGACCTTTAACTTTGTCCAGTGGTTCTTTCAACCTGCCTTTAATATCTGGCCTTCTTTCAAACAGCTTTCATATAACCAAATTAGTTTTTTAAGGAGGTTTTTAAGTGTTTTAGTCATTATTATTCGCCGTGTGAGCACGAATAAAAAGACAAAGTCGTCCTGCTGTCAAAACAAAACCAGATCAATCTGAGTTTTGTTTAAATATTAAAAACTAAAGAACACTGAAATGTTCAGTTTTACTGAATTTAACTTCAGTTGGTGTTGACATTATTTTACTTTAATTTATATATTTGTGATTTTAAACAGCTGCAAGTTCTGTTCATAAACCTACTGCTGTACTTCATTATTTTATTATTATTATAATTTTATTTGTAATATTTCTAACATTTTTAACATTTTTAACATTTTTAACATTTTTAACATTTTTATAATTTTTTAAATTTTTTAATATTTTAACTCTTAATTGTTTATTCATATCATAATATATTTGTATTGTTTCTTTTACATATAATTTTCCTTTTTCAATTTTTTTCTTTTGCCATTTATTTTTCTATTCATTACTGTAGCTGTCTGACTGACTGTGCTGCAGTGTAGTTATGTTCCTGAACACCAGGGGGAGCTGTGGAGCTGTTCTGCCTCTATCACACACACACACACACACACACACACACACACACACACACACACACACACACACACACACACACACACACACACACACACACACACACACACACACACACACACTCCTCTAACATCTCCTCACACTTTAGATAAAAAAAACTTTCCCCCCTTTTTTTTTTTCCCTTTTCTCACATCTCCACTCTGTTACCGTCAACCCTCTCTCCCTTCTCCTCTCTCTCCTCTCTCTTTTTTTTTCTCTCCCCACCCCAGAGACTCGGTCCAGTCAGACAGCAGCAGTCTCTCTCTCGCTCTCTTTGTTTCCAGTTCCTAACAGAAAACATTCCTCCACGGCTGCACATACTATCAAATATTATCATTAATGGACTTTTATTTTAATTATTATTGTCATATTCATAATTTGGTATTTTTGTAACTTTTTCTTATTTAACCTATTTTATAAATATTATTTTTAATTTTATTTTTATAATATTATTATTATTTGAATTTTGTTTATTAAATAATGTGTTTAAAAGCATTAAAAAAAAGTGCCGTAATCATCAGAAAATACCGCTGGAGCACTAAAAGTGTTCAAGCTGAAGAACGAGGTAGAGTGTGTGTCTGTGTGTGTGTGCGTCTGTGTTGTGTGTGTGTGTGTGTCTGTGTTTGTGTGTCTGTCTGTGTGTGGGCTTATAGTGGACTTTTTTGATAACTCTGCAAACCCTTGGTGTTCTCTCAATGAGCTTCATGAGGTAGTCACCTGAAATGGTTTTACCTTCACAGGTGTGCCTTGTCAGGGTTAATTAGTGGAAGTTTTTCCCTTATTAATAAAAAAAGAAAAGGGTGGCTACTTTGAAGAATCTAAAATATAAGACATGTTTTCAGTTATTTCACACTTTTTTGTTAAGTACATAATTCCATATGTGTTCATTCATAGTTTTGATGCCTTCAGTGAGAATCTACAATGTAAATAGTCATGAAAATAAAAAGGAAACTCATTGAATGAGAAGGTGTGTCCAAACTTTTGGCCTGTACTGTATGTGTGTGTGTGTATGTGTGTGTGTATCTGGGTGATAATTGGTTAAAACTCTCTCTGGTTAAATTAGCGCGTCGTCTTTGCGACTGTTTCCTGGCAGCACTGGTGCTGCTGCTGCTGATGATGTGTTGTTACCATGGTAATTACTGAAGCAGGGTCAGAGGTCAAACATCAATGACACCCCCCCCCCCACACTTAGTTTTTCTGGAGTTTAGCTGAACTTCTTTGTTCATTAAAGAACAGCAGCCAGGGGGGGGGATGGAAAACAGAAACTGCAAATGTTAAGAAAGTCGCAAAAAAAACATGTAAAAGAAAAATCTTCAAATAACGTAATTAAATTAAAAAATAATGCAAAATACATGTTGATAAAATAACAAAAAACGTAAACAAAAAGTCACAAAAATGCCAAAAAGTTGCTTTTTCCTACTTTTTTGTGATGGTTTTGTTAGTTTTTGCAATATTTTTGTGGCTTTTTGTGATGGTTTTGTTAGTTTTTGCAATGTTTTTGTGGCTTTTGTGATGGTTTTGTTAGTTTTTGCAATGTTTTTGTGGCTTTTTGCGATGTTTTTGTGGCTTTTTCTGATGTTTTTGTGGCTTTTTCTGATGTTTTTGTCTTTTTCTGATGTATTTGTACGTTTTTCTAATGTTTTTCTGTTACCAGAAGTACAGCGACGGCGGGCCGGTCTAATGACCGTTAACATTTACCGGTCTTCACGGTTAAATTTAGCCGAAAACAGGCTGTTACCTATTATTTAGTCTTCACAGAGTCTGCTGTCTGCTGGTCTGTTACAGGTAAAAGTCCTGCATTTGAAACTTTACCTGATGTTAGTTTTTAGTTTTTTCTTTCTTCATGTTTCCTTATCTTCTATTTCTGCCTTAATGTCGTTGACATCTTTGTTATTATTAGGGTTCAAACCCTGAAGGGTACAACCTGACTGTCTCTGCTCAGATTTATTATTATAAGTCGTCATCTTCCACCGCGGCTCTAATCACGGCGAGCTGGAATGAGCCAGAAACACCAAACGTGGCCCAATGATTGGACGTTATGTGCTTTAGGTTCTCAACAAAAATGAGCCCAATCGGCAACATGGTGGCGCTGTAATTAATCCTCCTGTCGTCCTCGGTTCAAATTTGACCTGATTTCAAAGTTTCTTTATCAGAAATATAGGTTACTTAAAACCAAACTGCCTCAAAAATAACATGGATGGTTCCATCCAACACTTTTTGCAAGTAAAATGAAGGATTGGATCATTACTCTCATTGAATTGTGGGAGTTTTATTCAACTTGATAGCATTTGAAAAGGACCGTCAGCAGTAAAGCCAGTCGGACTGGTCAGTCTCCCCGAGGTCCAAAAAGTTCCTCAGAACACACCGAAGAGACGAGACGTAATACGTCTCCATAACAGCAGGCGGCGCTAATCTAACAGTCTATGATTGTTGCCCAAAAAATGAAAACCAGCAGCTGATTGGACGAACGCGTCACGTGGGTCTGGTTTCTCCAGAAATTCAAAGCCAGACTGTCATGGCGGCTCGTTCAGAATACGATCTCATATTGTACAAAAATAGTTCACCGTGTTTCTGAAAACATTTGATAGAGAAATAGGCCGTGTGTCTCTGTGTGTGTGTGTGTACAGTTGCTGAATCTGTCTTCATTTCAGATCAACAAAGGTCAGTTTAAAAGATTTTCATCAGATTTTGAGAGACTCTAGTCAAGCTCATCCTGCTCATCATTTCCGGGTTAGCTCTCCACCAATCAGATGGGTCATTTGAATCTGACTGCCGGCAGTGCCCGCCCACTCGATTTTACAAGTCAAATTGGCTGAAATGAAGGCCGACAGCCCCTCGGACGAACGACGTCACCGAACAGACTCGAGTCACCGACCTCGCCAGACTGTCAGACGGCAGATTATCGGCTCGGTGTGACCGGGCTTTAAGAAGAAGTTAAGGCTCCGACCCACCAACCGGACGGCTGATTCGTTGGCAGAAAAGGCCATCAGACTGATCAGTCGACTCCCCGAGGTCCAAAAAGTTCCTCAGAACACACCGAAGAGACGCCGACTGGAGCGTACTTTCTGCGTGTGTGCGAGACGTAATACATCTCCATACAACCCGGTCTCACGGCAGTTCGTGTAAATGTCCACGTTATTCTTAATCTATTGATACGTGTTCACGGAGACGTTTTTTACGTGTAACTGTCACGTTATTTTTTACGTGTAAATGTCACATTATTTTCTCGGGGAAAGGACGCCGGGAGGCGGCCGAAAAGGTCGCTCCATAAGCCGGAGGCGCCCGCGAGGCGGCCTGTTGGGGACCCGCCGGGAGGCGGCCGAAAAGGATGCTCCATAAGCCGGGAGGCGCCCGCGAGACGGCCCGCAAGGCACAATAACACAATAAGCGACACAATAACGGGATGGCGGAGGTTGGGTTTAGGAAAAAACTTACGGGGAAAGGGCGCCTTAAACGCCGGGGAAAGGGCGCCTTAAACGCCGGGGAAAGGGCGCCATAAACGCCGGGGAAAGGGTGCCTTAAACGCCGGGAGACGCGCCACAGTAACACGCGGGACAAAACGCCA
>NC_053132.1:1756608-1786608 GCF_010015445.1 Perca fluviatilis
TAAATTGGTGAGACTTCACCCTCTTCTTCTCTGATTGGCTGAGCTGTTTGTTTGGACTGACACTTCTGCAGAGTGACAGATTGATGACACACACACACACACACACACACACACACACACACACACACACACACACACACACACACACACACACACACCACACACACACAGGTTTGAATCCAAAGAGACATGAACTGGACTGAACCAGTTTCACTGCCTACACATTATTATTATATGATTTGTTTTTGTGTTGATGGTCATGTGATGCTGAAAGCAGGAAATGTTTCCCTAAAGGGACAATAACCAAGGGGGTAAGCTTCGCTTCAGAACTCGAGCCATCTATGGCGCCATTTTGTGGCTACCTGGCCATCATCTCCCGTTAGCATTCCGCTGACCGCCATTTTTTTTTTTACGTCACTTTGACAGCGAATAACTTTACATCTGAAGAGTTTAAAGACTCTATTTGTCCGTTGTTTATTTCTAAAGAAACACCACAATGTATAAAAGGCTCCATTACCTTGTAGCTCACGTTATGGCTCCGTAGCAGACGCTTTTATAACAATAGGCTAACGATTGGGTCATAACCACGAGACTTACTGTCACACAGTAGAGGAATTACCGTATAGTACAGGAGAAGCTCACAGGCAGTTTGGACTTCCATTATCTGTTTAGGTTTAATGACTAATGTTAACTAGCATGTTAGTGATCAGTAATTAGCCTGTGTCTATGTTATCTCCTTACATATACCTACGCTCTCCGTCTCTGTAAGATTGGGAATGATTGAGATTTCTCTCGGCACAGCTACCAGAAGACTTCACACTTTCAGACACGTTGCTCACGTCACATCTACGTCTTCAAGCTCAGTTGGAGGCTGCTCAGTAACGCTCAGCCAGCACCGGGAAAGAGACTTCTGATATCCTTCACTGGTCTCAGACCAGAGACACGGGGTCTGGTGGTCCCTTCTTATATACTCTCTATGACAATAACACATAACCTGACTTCTACTGTGAGAGTAATGATTAACCATTATGAACTATGTGTGTGTGTGTGTGTGTGTGTGTGTGTGTGTGTGTGTGTGTGTGTCTGTCTGTCTGTCTGTCTCTGTGTGTGTGTTTGTCTGTGTGTGTGTGTGTGTCTCTGTGTGTGTGTGTGTGTATGTGAGGTGTATGTGTGTATGTGTGTGTGTGTGTGTGTGTGTGTGTCTGTGTGTCTGTGTGTGTGTATATGTGTGTGTGTGTGTGTGTGTCTGTGTCTGTGTGTGTATATATGTGTGTGTCTGTGTGTGTGTGTATGCATCTGTGTGTGTGTGTGTGTGTACGTCTGTGTTTGTGTGTATTTGTGTGTTAGTATATGTGTGATCATGTTTAATGAGCAGGTGTAATCTCTCCGTGTCTCTTATTGACTCTGTCTCCACCTGTGGAGCGTTCAGGCGTGTTAAGGCGTGTCAGATCAAACACAAACACACACTCACTCACACACACGCGCACACACACACACACACACACACACACACACACACACACACACACACACACACACACACACACATCAAACACAGCGGCTGTGAAATGTCACGGATATTCACAGCCTGTCGGCGCTAATGAACGGATGTTCGTCCAGCCGCGTGGAAAACTGTCTAACACACAGAGTGTGTGTGTGTGTGTGTGTGTGTGTGTGTGTGTGTGTGCGCGCGTGCATGCGTGTGTGTGTGTGTATGTATATGAGCAGTTTAACCTGTTTAAACAGCAGCCAATCACAGGCCAGAGTTGAGGCTGATTCTGTTAACACTCGTTAACACACACCATGCTGCAGCTCGTCAGACTCCCAGACTCCTGACAGGTTAAATGTTGAAGCACGTCAGACGCAGCGCTGGAATGTAGCTACAGTACTGTATAGGCCGTTTTTATAGCATAAAATAACTAATAACAACCAAACCGATCAGAAAAATACACACTGGAACAGACACCACAACTACCTGACATGCTATATTAGCCTAGCAGCAGCGTTTCAGCCTGTTCTCATGAACCGTACATACACATAGCAACAAATAGCTAAGCCTCCTCTTGTCCTCGGGTCCACTCTGACCCCTTTGCAAAGTTTTCTTTAGCAGAAATGTGGGTTTCTTTCAACAAAATTGCCCAAAAATAACACGGATGGTTCAACGCAGCGCTCTTCGCAATTACAATGTTTAGAAAAACATCAAAGAATGTCGACTAAAATGACCTAAAAGTGACAAAAACATTGAAAAAAGTGATTGAAAGTCTAGACAATAGCAGAATACAGCTTTGTAAAAAAGCGTCAAACAACAAGGGAATAACAGTGTTTTAAAAAGAGACAAAAACATTGAAAAAAAGCAACAAAAAAATGTGAAAAAAGTGTTGATTTGACCCGGGAGGTCAACACAACGGTTAGGCACAGAGATGTGTTTGTGTTCCACGTAGGCCTGCACGATAAATCGTGATGAAATCGCAACCTCGATTCACCGTGTTCACAATTTCACTTTTAAATAACTGGGCATTGGGGCATTTTCGGCCTTTATTTTGGTAGGGCTTCACCCTCAGCCAATGACAAAGCTCCTTTTAGTCACTTGTTTCACTCGTCGAGCGAGCGTGGTAGTTCGGAAATAAACCAAATGGATGTTGATGAAAACCCAGCTACTGGTGACGAGAATCAGCCAACCTGTCAGTCTCAAACCCAACTCGTTCTGAAGAAAGGCGAACATCCGGCGCTGTGGAAGTATTTTGGATTCACGCCAGACGAAGAGGGTCAGTCTGATGGGATTTGCGAGGCGTGCTTTGCCCTCATTGCAGCACCGCGAGGTATCACCACCAATCTACCAGCTCCTCAAACAACACCACAAAGTGCAATATGATGAAGCCAAGAGGTCCGAAAGACGTTTCTATTAGCCTATTTACAGCCATGTTCAGGGCCATTTTCAGGGCCATGTTCAGGGCCATTTTCAGGGCCATGTTCAGGGCCATGTTCAGGGCCATGTTCAGGGCCATGTTCAGGGCCATGTTCAGGGCAGGGCGTTGAACTTGCATGTCCAGTTGAATGTTAGTTCTATAAAAGGTGATCAGTTAAAGAGTGCTAAGAAATCATTCTGTTTCTGATACTGTACTTAAAGTAACAAACTCCATTTCTCTAGAGACTGAAGCTGCAGCATGTTTTAATTATGTAAAGACACGTTCAAGGAGCCTGTATCAGGGCCATATTTAGTCCAGATAGAGCCTGTATCAGGGCCATATTTAGTCCAGATAGAGCCTGTATCAGGGCCATATTTAGTTCAGATAGAGTCTGTATCGGGACCATATTTAGTTCAGATAGAGCCTGTATCAGGGCCATATTTAGTTCAGATAGAGCCTGTATCAGGGCCATATTTAGTTCAGATAGAGTCTGTATCGGGACCATATTTAGTTCAGATAGAGCCTGTATCGGGACCATATTTAGTTCAGATAGAGCCTGTATCAGGGCCATATTTAGTTCAGATAGAGCCTGATCTAGGGGGGGTTGGTGCGTTGCTCAAAGGAACC
Organism: Perca fluviatilis; assembly: GCF_010015445.1. Classification (NCBI taxonomy): domain Eukaryota; kingdom Metazoa; phylum Chordata; class Actinopteri; order Perciformes; family Percidae; genus Perca; species Perca fluviatilis. The sequence goes on from NC_053132.1 coordinate 1,760,142, forward strand.
TCGGGAGTGCCCAGGAGGTGAACAGGCACCTCTCCAGCTACCAGTTCACCTCCGTATTTCTGCACCAAGCCAATTTCAGGAAAGAGACTTCAGATACAGTATTAGGGGACCACTAAGGTCTATATAAAAGAGACTTCAGATACAGTATTAGGGGACCACTAAGGTCTATATAAAAGAGACTTCAGATACAGTATTAGGGGACCACTAAGGTCTATATAAAACAGACTTCAGATACAGTATTAGTGGACCACTAAGGTCTATATAAAAGAGACTTCAGATACAGTATTAGGGGACCACTAAGGTCTATATAAAACAGACTTCAGATACAGTATTAGTGGACCACTAAGGTCTATATAAAAGAGACTTCAGATACAGTATTAGGGGACCACTGAGGCCTATATAAAACAGACTTCAGATACAGTATTAGGGGACCACTAAGGTCTATATAAAAGAGACTTCAGATACAGTATTAGGGGACCACTAAGGTCTATATAAAGAGACTTCAGATACAGTATTAGGGGACCACTAAGGTCTATATAAAAGAGACTTCAGATACAGTATTAGGGGACCACTAAGGTCTATATAAAAGAGACTTCAGATACAGTATTAGGGGACCACTAAGGTCTATATAAAAGCACCATGTCATGGGACCTCTAACAATACAGGAGAATCATAATTTCCTTAAATAAAAAGACGTGCACCGTAGATGGTTGCAGGAAACATGAGCAGAATGCAGATAATGAACTACTAACTAAAGACGGCGACAGCGTTGGGATCAGTGCCAGAGGGTCCCGGAGTTACCGGGAACGGTGAACCACATCCAGCCTCCCCGTGAACACAAACACGATGAGACACCAGCTGAAATATTAACACCTCAGCTGAGCCGCTGTCATATGTTACAACAACACGTCGGATCAGAGCGGAGCCACCGCCACTTTAACATCACAATAAACTGACACAGAGCCATCCATTATTAACACGTGTCATGTTAGAGATGTCACTCATACACACAGAGACACACACACAGAGACACACACACACACACACACACACACACACACAGACACACAGAGACACACACACACACACAGAGACACACACAGACACACGACACACACACACAGAGACACACACAGACACACGGAGACACACAGAGAGAGACACACACACACACACACACACACACACACACACACACACACACACACACACACACACACACAGAGACACACGGAGACACACACACAGACACACAGAGAGAAACACAGACACACGGAGACACACACACAGAGAGACACACACACACACACACACAGAGACACACACACAGAGACACACACACAGACACACAGAGAGACACACACAGAGACACACACACAGACACACAGAGAGACACACACACACACACACACACACACAGAGACACACACACAGACACACAGAGACACACACACACACACACACACACACACACACACACACACACACACAGAGACACACACACAGAGACACACGGAGACACACACACAGAGAGACACACACACACAGACACACAGAGACACAGACACAAACACACAGAGAGACACACACACACACACACACACACACAGAGACACACACAGAGACACACACACACACAGAGACACACACACAGACACACAGAGACACACAGAGACACAACACACACACACAGACACACACACACAGAGACACACACACACACACAGAGACACACACACACGAGAGACACACACACACAGACACACAGAGAGACACACACACACACACACACACACATACAGAGACACACACAGACACACAGAGAGACACACACACACACACACACACAGACACACACACACACAGAGACACACACATACACACAGACACACACACACAAAGACACACACACACATACACACAGAGGCACACACACACACACAAGAGACACACACACACACACACACACACACACACACACACACACAGAGACACACACACACACACACACACAGACACATACACACACACACACACACACACACACAGAGACACACACACTCAGAAACATTCCATAATAATTTATCTTGAATGAAATATTAACCTGCTTTTAATATTTATTCAGGCTTTTAGGCGCCAGCCTCTTCTTCTGCTGGAACACACACACACACACACACACACACACACACACACACACACACACACACACACACACACACACAGACACACACACACACACACACACACAGACACACACACACACACACACCAAAATAAAAATCTTGTTCATCTCAAAAGCTGCAAAACTTTGAACAAAAAACATAATGACAGTGTGTGTGTGGTATGTGTGTTATTGAGTGTGTGTTTGTGTCTGTGTGTGTGTGTGTGTGTCTCTAATGTCGTGTGTTATTATCTCGTGTGTGTCTGTGTGGGTGTGTCTCTATGTGTGTGTCTGTGTGATTGTGTCTATGTGTGTGGGTGTGTGTCTCTATGTGTGTGTGTTTGTGTGTGTGTGTGTGTGTTTGTGTCTGTATGTGTGTCTCTGTGTGTGTGTGTGTCTGTCTTTCTGTGTGTGTGTGTGTCTGTGTGTTTGTCTTTCTCAGTGTGTGTGCGCGTGTGTGTGTGTGTGTGTGTGTGTCTCTAAATGAATGACAGATTGAAACTAACCTCCTGCCTGTTCATCTTTATTTCATTAAACACATCAGCTCTGGTTAGTGTGTGTCTCTCTCTCTGTGTGTGTGTGTGTCTCTGTGTGTGTGTGTGTGTCTGTGTGTGTGTGTCTCTGTGTGTGTTTCTCTGTGTGTGTGTGTGTGTCTCTGTGTGTGTGTGTCTCTCCGTGTGTGTGTCTCTCTCTGTGTCTATGAGTGTCTGTCTCTGTGTGTGTGTGGTGTGTGTGTGTGTGTGTGTGTGTGTCTGTGTGTGTGTGTGTGTGTGTGTGTTGTGTGTGTGTGTGTGTGTGTGTGTGTGTGTGTGTGTGTGTGTGTGTGTTGTGTGTGTCTGTGTGTGTGTGTGTGTCTGTGTGTGTCTGTGTGTGTGTCTCTGTGTGTGTCTGTGTGTGTCTGTGTTTGTGTGTGTCTCTGTATGTGTCTGTGTGTGTGTATGTGTGATTCTCTGGTTAGGACTTTATGTCTTTAATTAAATAAATATGAACGCTGACATTTTTCTCAGATGTACATTTCAGAAAATAGATTTCCCGTCTCCGATTGCGATCATGATGAATATTTCAGCGCTGATTTAGGCGTCGCTCAGCAGCTGGGACGTGTTGTCTTAAATATTATAAAAGCTTAAATTTGTCTGCGGCTCTAAGAGCTTCTCAAAGCTCACTGACACGTATAATCACACTTGCTGTTAACTGGAATATGAACATGGAATATTTAAATGTTAACGGTGTTTTCACTCAACGGTTCGAGCTCAGACATCAAGAAACTCACCAAGATTTCAGCTTCAACTCGTATGTGTATCCAGAGTGGACTTTTTAACTGATTTAGGAACAGTTACAGCGCTCAGCAGGAGTTCATGGACCCATGCTAAAGGTGACTAAAAAGTGGAATAAAAAAATCATCTTTTGGAAGTTCATCTTAATGACTTAATTAAAAAAATTAGTAAAAATCCTTTAAGGACTCCAATTATCTTTGTGAATGAATAATGTATCGTAAATAAATGAATGTTCTTCTTAAAATACAGGGGGCGGAAGTCAGTCCACTTGTGTGTGTGTGTATGTGTGTGTCTGTGTGCGTTATTGTCTGTGTGTGTGATTGTGCGTGTGATTGTATGTTTGTGTGTGTGTTATTGTGTGTGTGTGTGTGTGTGTTGTGTGTGGGTGTGTCTGTATGTGTGTGTGATTGTATGTGTGTGTGTGTGTGTGTGATTGTGTGTGTGTGTCTGTGTGTCTGTGTGTGTGTGTGTGTGTGTGAGAGAACAGACTGAGGACAGGACTGTGTAGAGTAAAGTCCTGGTACGTGTGTGTGTGTGTGTCTGTATGTATGTGTGTGTGTGTGTGCGTGTGTGTGTGTGTGTGTCTGTATGTGTGTGTGTGTCTGTATGTGTGTGTGTGTGTGTGTCTGTATGTGAGTGTGTGTCTGTATGTGTGTGTGTGTCTGTATGTGTGTGTGTGTCTGTATGTGTGTGTGTGTCTGTATGTGTGTGTGTGTGTGTGTGTGTGTGTGTGTGTGTGTGTGTGTGTGTGTGTCTGTATGTGAGTGTGTGTCTGTATGTGTGTGTGTGTCTGTATGTGTGTGTGTGTGTGTGTGTGTCTGTATGTGAGTGTGAGAGAACAGACTGAGGACAGGACTGTGTAGAGTAACGTCCTGGTACGTGTGTGTCTGTATGTGTGTGTGTGTGTGTCTGTATGTGTGTGTGTGTGTGTCTGTATGTGTGTGTGTCTGTGTGTGTGTGTGTGTCTGTATGTGTGTGTGTGTGTCTGTATGTGTGTGTGTCTGTGTGTGTGAGAGAGAACAGACTGAGGACAGGACTGTGTAGAGTAACGTCCTGGTAAGTGTGTGTGTCTGTATCTGTGTGTGTGTGTGTGTGTCTGTGTGTGTGTGTGTGTCTGTATGTGTGTGTGTGTGTGTGTGTGTGTGTGTGTGTGTGTGTGTGTGTGTGTGTGTGTGTGTGTCTGTATGTGTGTGTGTCTGTGTGTGTGTGTGTGAGAGAACAGACTGAGGACAGGACTGTGTAGAGTAACGTCCTGGTACGTGTGTGTGTGTCTTTATGTGTGTGACAGCTCCAGGATCAGCTGTTTCCGTGATGAGGTAATGTAAACGGTGTTGACAGAGAGACAGCTCCAGGATCAGCTGTTCCCATTATGAGGTAATGCAAGCTGTGTTGACAGAGAGACAGCTCCAGGATCAGCTGTTTCCGTGATGAGGTAATGTAAACGGTGTTGACAGAGAGACAGCTCCAGGATCAGCTGTTTCTGTGATGAGGTAATGTAAGCTGTGTTGACAGAGAGACAGCTCCAGGATCAGCTGTTCCCGTGATGAGGTAATGTAAGCTATGTTGACAGAGAGACAGCTCCAGGATCAGCTGTTTCCGTGATGAGGTAATGCAAGCTGTGTTGACAGAGAGACAGCTCCAGGATCAGCTGTTTCCGTGATGAGGTAATGTAAACGGTGTTGACAGAGAGACAGCTCCAGGATCAGCTGTTTCCGTGATGAGGTAATGTAAACGGTGTTGACAGAGAGACAGCTCCAGGATCAGCTGTTTCCGTGATGAGGTAATGTAAGCTGTGTTGACAGAGAGACAGCTCCAGGATCAGCTGTTTCTGTGATGAGGTAATGTAAGCTGTGTTGACAGAGAGACAGCTCCAGGATCAGCTGTTTCCGTGATGAGGTAATGTAAGCTGTGTTGACAGAGAGACAGCTCCAGGATCAGCTGTTTCTGTGATGAGGTAATGTAAGCTGTGTTGACAGAGAGACAGCTCCAGGATCAGCTGTTTCTGTGATGAGGTAATGTAAGCTGTGTTGACAGAGAGACAGCTCCAGGATCAGCTGTTTCCGTGATGAGGTAATGTAAGCTGTGTTGACAGAGAGACAGCTCCAGGATCAGCTGTTTCTTTGATGAGGTAATGTAAGCTGTGTTGACAGAGAGACAGCTCCAGGATCAGCTGTTTCTTTGATGAGGTAATGTAAGCTGTGTTGACAGAGAGACAGCTCCAGGATCAGCTGTTTCTGTGATGAGGTAATGTAAGCTGTGTTGACAGAGAGACAGCTCCAGGATCAGCTGTTTCTTTGATGAGGTAATGTAAGCTGTGTTGACAGAGAGACAGCTCCAGGATCAGCTGTTTCTGTGATGAGGTAATGTAAGCTGTGTTGACAGAGAGACAGCTCCAGGATCAGCTGTTTCTGTGATGAGGTAATGTAAGCTGTGTTGACAGAGAGACAGCTCCAGGATCAGCTGTTTCTGTGATGAGGTAATGTAAGCTGTGTTGACAGAGAGACAGCTCCAGGATCAGCTGTTTCTGTGATGAGGTAATGTAAGCTGTGTTGACAGAGAGACAGCTCCAGGATCAGCTGTTTCTGTGATGAGGTAATGTAAGCTGTGTTGACAGAGAGACAGCTCCAGGATCAGCTGTTTCTGTGATGAGGTAATGTAAGCTGTGTTGACAGAGAGACAGCTCCAGGATCAGTCTCTCTGATAAAGACCACATTCATCACCATTATCTCCTAGAGCTCCGCTAACAGCCATCCTCCCGGCAACCAATTAGGTCATCAGCTCGCCGTTTACCGGCCGCATAACTCAGCCCGATGACACGGCGCCAGACCGTTAGAGGATCCCGCTCGCTAATTATAGAGGTGTGTGTGTGTGTGTGTGTGTGTGTGTGTGTGTGTGAGTGTGTGTCTGTGTCTCTCTGTGTGTGTGTCTCTGTGTGTGAGTGTGAGTGTGAGTGTGTGTCTGTGTCTCTCTGTGTGTGAGTGTGTGTGTCTCTGTGTGTGAGTGTGTGTCTCTGTGTGTGAGTGTGTGTGTGTCTCTGTGTGTGATTATGTGTGTCTCTGTGTGTGTGTGTGTGTGTGTCTCTGTGTGTGTGTCTGTGTGTATGTGTGTGTCTCTGTGTTTGAGTGTGTGTGTGTGTGTGAGTTTGTGTGTCTCTCTGTGTGTCTGTGTGTGTGAGTGTGTGTGCCTCTCTGTGTGTATGTGTGTGTCTCTGTGTGAGTGTGTGTGTGTGTCTCTGTGTGTGAGTGTGAGTGTGTGTCTCTGTGTGTGAGTGTGTGTGTCTCTCTGTGTGTGAGTATGTGTGTGTCTCTGTGTGAGTGTGTTTGTGTATTTGAGGGTGTGTGTGTGTGTGTATATGTCTGTGTGTGTCTGTGTGTGCGTGTGTGTGTCTGTGTGTCTGTGTCTGTGTGTGTGTGTATATGTCTGTGTGTCTGTGAGTGTGTGTGTGTGTGTGTGTGTGTTTATGTCTGTGTGTGTCTGTGAGTGTGTGTGTGAGTGTGTGTGTGTTACCCCAGGGGGATAACTCAGTGTCTTGTTAACCAGATTGTGAAAAGGTTTCCTGAATTAGTTAATAAGTGAAAAGCTATTTTCAAACCGACCTCTTCACAAGATGTCACAGAGAAGAAGAAGAAGAAGAAGAAGAAGAGAAATATCGTCCTCAGTTAAAACAGGGAACGATTATTAAAAGTTGCTGCAGAGAAATGTGTAGCCATAGATATATCTATGTGTGTATCTTTAAAGTTATGAAGCAAAACTTTAACATTGTTTAACTTCCCTCAACGTGTCTGTCAGGACAGTTTCTGATTGGTCAGAGTTCAGCAGGACAGTTTCTGATTGGTCAGAGTTCAGCAGGACAGTTTCTGATTGGTCAGAGCTCAGCAGGACAGTTTCTGATTGGTCAGAGCTCAGCAGGACAGTTTCTGAGCAGGACAGTTTCTGATTGGTCAGAGTTCAGCAGGACAGTTTCTGATTGGTCAGAGCTCAGCAGGATTAATGAAGTCTTATTAAAGTCAGAGATGTTTTGCAGTAATTATAATCCTGAATGAATTGACTTGAACAAATGTCCCGTTAGAAAAGAAAAGGATTTTTTTTTAACTTTAGGGAACAAACGGAGCTACGTCACCTTCTGGTCACGTGGTTACCTTCAGGAAGTGAAGTTTTTATCAACTTAACGAAATAGTTTAAGGACCCTATGTTAATGATGTGAGGTCAGAGCGTGGAGCGCCTGGTGCAGGTGTGTTTAGGGTGTGTCCAAATCCCCTTCTGCTAGTCTGGCGGCTGATAAAAGGGTCTGTGTGTGCCGGGCGCCTGGTTCTAAAGGGTTGTCCTTAGTGTCTTCATTAATCAGAGGTGTGTTTTGGGCGTAACATGCAATCAACCAATCAGAGATCAGCTTCCATTCCCTTTAAAAGCCAGGCGCGTTTGGACCTTGGAGCATTGTTGTTATGATGGAGGATTTGCACCGTAATATTTTGTGTGTGTGTGTGTGTGTGTTTGTGTGTAACAAGCATAGTGTGTGCGCGCTGTGCACGAGCCTAGGAGCATTTTACTAATGCTCTGTTAAAATAACAATGAAATGCTGCGTTATTGACTTTAGACCAGGTTTTTGTTGGTCAATGGTGCCATCACTTCCCGCTGCCTCAAGATAGCAATACGCCCAGAATGCACCTGAACACACCTCCCTGTAAGACCAGCACGCCCAGAATGCACCTGAACACACCTCCCTGTAAGACCAGTACGCCCAGAATGCACCTGAACACACCTCCCTGTAAGACCAGCAGAATGCACCTGAACACACCTCCCTGTAAGACCAGCATACCCAGAATGCACCTGAACACACCTCCCTGTAAAACCAGCACGCCCAGAATGCACCTGAACACACCTCCCTGTACGACCAGTAGAATGCACCTGAACACACCTCCCTGTAAGACCAGCATGCCCAGAATGCACCTGAACACACCTCCCTGTAAGACCAGCATACCCAGAATGCACCTGAACATACCTCCCTGTAAGACCAGCACGCCCAGAATGCACCTGAACACACCTCCCTGCAAGACCAGCACGCCCAGAATGCACCTGAACACACCTCCCTGTAAGACCAGCACGCCCAGAATGCACCTGAACACACCTCCCTGTAAGACCAGTAGAATGCACCTGAACACACCTCCCTGTAAGACCAGCATGCCCAGAATGCACCTGAACACACCTCCCTGTAAGACCAGCACGCCCAGAATGCACCTGAACACACCTCCCTGTAAGACCAGTAGAATGCACCTGAACACACCTCCCTGTAAGACCAGCATGCCCAGAATGCACCTGAACACACCTCCCTGTAAAACCAGCACGCCCAGAATGCACCTGAACACACCTCCCTGTAAGACCAGTAGAATGCACCTGAACACACCTCCCTGTAAGACCAGCATGCCCAGAATGCACCTGAACACACCTCCCTGTAAGACCAGCTAGCCCAGAATGCACCTGAACACACCTCCCTGTAAGACCAGCACCACGCCAAATGCACCTTAACACACCTCCCTGTAAGACCAGCGCCGCCCAGAATGCTCCTGAACATACCTCCCTGTAAGACCAGCACGCCCAGAATGCACCTGAACACACCTCCCTGTAAGACCAGTAGAATGCACCTGAACACACCTCCCTGTAAGACCAGCACGCCCAGAATGCACCTGAACACACCTCCCTGTAAGACCAGTAGAATGCACCTGAACACACCTCCCTGTAAGACCAGTAGAATGCACCTGAACACACCTCCCTGTAAGACCAGTAGAATGCACCTGAACACACCTCCCTGTAAGACCAGCATGCCCAGAATGCACCTGAACACACCTCCCTGTAAAACCAGCACGCCGAGCAGCACCTGAACACACCTCCCTGTAAGACCAGTAGAATGCACCTGAACACACCTCCCTGTAAGACCAGCATGCCCAGAATGCACCTGAACACACCTCCCTGTAAGACCAGCATGCCCAGAATGCACCTGAACACACCTCCCTGTAAGACCAGCACGCCCAGAATGCACCTGAACACACCTCCCTGTAAGACCAGCACGCCCAGAATGCACCTGAACACACCTATGCGTATATAAAGGAAAGTCTTCTATTTACATTTTTACCGAGGTGTGTGCAGCCCTTTCACACAGAAATGGATCCTAAAGTGTCTATAATTCTTACTTCAGGAGGATGCCTTAGACCAGTGGTTCCCAAGCCTTTTTCAATAATGTTCGCCCCCTTTGAACAGTGTTTTTAAGCCATGTACCCCCTAAAGGTCTCTATAAAGAGGAAGAATGCAGCGATGTCGGCGACAGATTTACTAAACAACAGCCTTGGATCTGGAAAACATTTACATGCTGATGGAAAAAGGAGACAAAAACTTGGAAAAAGACGGTAGAAAGAAGGAAGTAAGGCGCGTGTCGGTGCTATTCTCCCACATGTAGGGAACCTGGTGAGTTAACCTGCAACATGTCAGCTGTTTGGACATTCTTCAGCGTGTGTGTGTGTGTGTTTGTGTGTGTGTTTGTGTGTGTGTGTGTGTGTGTGTGTTTGGACATTCTTCAGCGTGTGTGCAGAAGATAACAAGTTTGCAATATGCAACACCTGCAAGGAGACAGCAGGGCGTGGAGGGACCACACCAAGAACCAGAATCACATTTCTCTTTAGTGTGATATTAGATGTGAGAAGAAGGAAATGGTTCTAACGTTGCTCTTTAGATGTGTGTGGATGTCCCACACCAGGAGTCATTTATATAGTTCTATTATATAGTGATCTATTATCTGTTCAACACATGTTCTATTAAAGAAATGACAGAAAATACATATGTGTGTGTGCTGTAAAGTGATTAGAAAATGCACAGAAGAGGGGGAAGAATGTTTGACAGGTCCCAAGTGCTGTCCTGGGTTTGAACTACAACAATTGCAACTAATTGTTACTTCCATTTTTGATTATTTTTCATCAGTTGTTGATCAGTTGATGCTTCATACAGAGCCCACGGTATCGTCTTAACTTGTCTGAACAGTAGTGAAAAGTTTAAGAAAGATAAGTCAGTTTACAATAATATATGGAGACATAAAAAGCTCCAAATTGGGCGCCCGGATGGCTCAGTTAGTAGAGTGGGTGCCCACATATAGAGGTTTACTCCTCGACGCAGCAGGCCCGGGTTCAACTCCGACCTGTGGACCTTTGCTGCATGTCATCCCCCCCCCCCCATCTCTCTCCCCCATTTCATGTCTTCAGCTGTCCTGTGCAAAATAAAGGCCGAAAATGCCAAAAAAAAAGCTCCAAATCTGCAAAATCAAAGAAGCTGTAACCAACATATGTCATATACATGGACCTGAAAAAAATGCAATCGGAATCGGCTAAAATCGGTAACTCAAAGAAAATCGGAACCGGCCTAGAAAGTTATAATTGGTGCATCTCTATCTTTTATTAATTTTATTTACTGCCGCTGTGTTGCTTTCCACCAACGTAATGTTGTCGTGTTCATACGATGACGATAAAGTTTCTGGAATCTTGAATCCATCTTCAGCTACAGAGGATTTGAGTCTGCAGTCTCTGCTCAGTCAACCGTCCAGGAACTAGAGGCCCAGACACGTGATTACACCGGCACTGATGGTGTTTCCATGGTGATGATTAACACTAATCACTAGAGGATTGTATCACTATGGCAACAGCAGGAGCAGCAGAGGCGGTGGGCTGGGATGGGATGGAGGGGGAGGCCCGTTTAAAGACATGGGTCACCCAGGAGAGAGGGAGGGGGGGGAGGTGTTTAATATTCAGAGAATCACAGCTGCAGCAGGAAGTGGAAGGAAATGTTTTGTCACCAAATGTTTCACAGCTTCACAACAACACAACTAATTAAAAATCTGTGAAAACAACCATTATACAAACTATCAGGACAATGTATTTGCTGCAGAACATGCGTGTGAATGCTGAAATGCAGTTAAACTGGACCAAAATGAAATGTTTTGTCACGAAATGTTTTCACAGCTCCCCAAAAACACAACTGATGTGAGAAAGATTTCTTCCCGATGGGGTAAGCTTCGCTTCAGAGCTCGAACCTCCTATGGCGCCATTCTGATGCTACCAAGCCATCACCTCCCGTTAGCATCCCATTGACTCCCATTCATTCTGACGTCACTTTGACAGAGAATAACTTTACATCTGAAGCGTTTAAAGACTCTATTTGTCCGTTGTTTATTTCTAAAGAAACACCACAATGTATAAAAGGCTCCATTACCTTGTAGCTCACGTTATGGCTCCGTAGCAGACGCTTTTATAACAATAGGCTAACGATTGGGTCATAACCACGAGACTTACTGTCCCACAGTAGAGGAATTACCGTATAGTACAGGAGAAGCTCACAGGCAGTTTGGACTTCCATTATCTGTTTAGGTTTAATGACTAATGTTAACTAGCATGTTAGTGATCAGTAATTAGCCTGTGTCTATGTTATCTCCTTACATATACCTACGCTCTCCGTCTCTGTAAGATTGGGAATGATTGAGATTTCTCTCGGCACAGCTACCAGAAGACTTCACACTTTCAGACAGGTTGCTCACGTCACATCTACGTCTTCAAGCTCAGTTGGAGGCTGCTCAGTAACGCTCAGCCAGCACCGGGAAAGAGACTTCTGATATCCTTCACTGGTCTCAGACCAGAGACACAGGGTCTGGTGGTCCCTTCTTATATACTGTCTATGGTTCTTTCTCATAATTTAGGTTTTAGTTTTTTAACTCATTAATTAGGTTTATTGACCATGAATTTAAAAAATCGTTTAAAAAAAGTTACAAAACATTTATAAAAAAAGCATCAAAAGCATCGAAAAAGAGACAAAAAGTCGAGGAAAAAGCTCAAAAAGAGGGTTAGACCAACTATCATGACATACACTTCCTGCACGCTGTTCTCCCAAATTAACTGACTTTAGTATAAATTTGCGTAGAAACTCTTTGTCTAAAACCATTTACGTTTTCACACAAACATAATAGAAGTGGTTTTAAAGGTCCCATGGCATGAAAATGTCACTTTATGAGTTTTTTAACATTAATATGAGTTCCCCCAGCCTGCCTATGGTCCCCCAGTGGCTAGAAATGGTGATAGGTGTAAACCGAGCCCTGGGTATCCTGCTCTGCCTTTGAGAAAATGAAAGCTCAGATGAGCCGTTTTGGAATCTGCTTGTTATGAGGTCATAACAAGCAAGGTTACCTCCCCTTTCTCTGCTTTGCGCGCCCAGAGAATTTGGCCCACCCATGAGAGAGAGACATCATGGCTTTGAAACGAGAAAAGTGGCAGTTGGTCAAGGCCACACCCCCACCCTCCACCTTGCCCCCCCTCTCTCCTCCTCAATAGCTTCAGACACAGAAATGGCACATCCTAAGGAAAGCTCATTGTAGGACTGGCTCTAGTGGCTGTAGTTCTGCACCAAAGCTGAATTTCGGGAAAGAGACTTCAGATACAGTATTAGGGGACCACTAAGGTCTATATAAAAGATACTTCAGATACAGTATTAGGGGACCACTAAGGTCTATATAAAAGAGACTTCAGATACAGTATTAGGGGACCACTAAGGTCTATATAAAAGAGACTTCAGATACAGTATTAGGGGACCACTGAGGCCTATATAAAAGAGACTTCAGATACAGTATTAGGGGACCACTAAGGTCTATATAAAAGAGACTTCAGATACAGTATTAGGGGACCACTAAGGTCTATATAAAAGAGACTTCAGATACAGTATTAGGGGACCACTAAGGTCTATATAAAGAGACTTCAGATACAGTATTAGGGGACCACTAAGGTCTATATAAAGAGACTTCAGATACAGTATTAGGGGACCACTAAGGTCTATATAAAAGAGACTTCAGATACAGTATTAGGGGACCACTGAGGCCTATATAAAAGAGACTTCAGATACAGTATTAGGGGACCACTAAGGTCTATATAAAAGAGACTTCAGATACAGTATTAGGGGACCACTAAGGTCTATATGAAAGCATCCAAAGAGCACCATGCCATGGGACCTTTAAAGGTCCCATGGCATGAAAATGTCACTTTATGAGTTTTTTTTAACATTAATGTGAGTTCCCCCAGCCTGCCTATGGTCCCCCAGTGGCTAGAAATGGTGATAGGTGTAAACCGAGCCCTGGGTATCCTGCTCTGCCTTTGAGAAAATGAAAGCTCAGATGGACCAATCAGGAATCTTCTCCTTATGATGTCATAAGGAGCAACACAACCATAGATATAGAACAACACAACAAACTAAAAATCTGTGAAAACAACCATAAGACAAACTATCATGACAATACATTTGCTGCAGAAAATGCATATGAATGCTGAAACACTGAAATTAAGATAAACTGGACCAAAATGAAATGTTTTGTCACGAAATGTTTCACAGCTTCCCAAAAACACAACTGGTGTGAGAGGGAGTTCTTCCTCGCCACTGTCCCACTGAATGCTTGCTCTTGGGGGGATTACTGGAATTGTCTTTGTAAATTATAGAATGTGGTCTAGACCTACTCTATCTGTAAAGTGTCTTGAAATAAGTCTTCTAACAACATGGCATCATGCATAAACACACGCCACTTTCCTAAAAGCCAAGTGCATATTGTGTCTACACATTTGGGTGCCCGTATACAACGTATTGCTAAACGTTTGCTAAACCCAACCCATCCGCTGTATACGGCGCTCAAAATGTGTGCAGACAACACGCCACTTGGCTTAAGAGAGTGGCCGTGCATGTTAACGTGATGACACGCCACTGGTAGAGAGTGGGCGTGTATGTTTACGTGATGACACGCCACTGGTAGAGAGTGGGCGTGTATGTTTACGTGATGACACGCCACGGGTAGAAAGTGGGCGTGTATGTTTACTTGATAACACGCCACTGGTAGAAAGTGGGCGTGTATGTTTACTTGATAACACGCCACTGGTAGAAAGTGGGCATGTATGTTTACGTGATAACACGCCACTGGTAGAGAGTGGGCGTGTATGTTTACGTGATAACACGCCACTGGTAGAGAGTGGCCGTGCATGTTTACGTGATAACACGCCACTGGTAGAAAGTGGGCGTGTATGTTTACGTGATAACACACCACTGGTAAAAAGTGGCGTGTATGTTTACGTGATAACACACCACTGGTAGAAAGTGGGCGTGTATGTTTACGTGATAACACACCACTGGTAGAAAGTGGCGTGTATGTTTACGTGATAACACACCACTGGTAGAAATTGGCGTGTATGTTTACGTGATAACACACCACTGGTAGAGAGTGGCGTGTATGTTTACGTGATAACACGCCACTGGTAGAAAGTGGCGTGTATGTTTACGTGATAACACACCACTGGTAGAAAGTGGCGTGTATGTTTACGTGATAACACGCCACTGGTAGAAAGTGGGCGTGTATGTTTACGTGATAACACGCCACTGGTAGAAAGTGGGCGTGTATGTTTACGTGATAACACACCACTGGTAGAAAGTGGCGTGTATGTTTACGTGATAACACACCACTGGTAGAAAGTGGGCGTGTATGTTTACGTGATAACACACCACTGGTAGAGAGTGGCGTGCATGTTTACATGATAACACACCACTGGTAGAAAGTGGGCGTGTATGTTTACGTGATAACACGCCACTGGTAGAAAGTGGGCGTGTATGTTTACGTGATAACACACCACTGGTAGAAAGTGGCGTGTATGTTTACGTGATAACACACCACTGGTAGAAAGTGGCGTGTATGTTTACGTGATAACACGCCACTGGTAGAAAGTGGGCGTGTATGTTTACGTGATAACACACCACTGGTAAGAAGTGGCGTGCATGTTTCGCGTGATAACACGCCACTGGTAGAGAGTGGCGTTATGCGTGATAACACGCCGCTGTTGAAAGTGGGTGTTTTCAAAACCACGAAAAGGGGGGAACACGCCACAGGTAGAAAGTGGCGTGTATGTTTCCGGTGATACACGCCACTGGTAGAGAGTGGGCGTGTATGTTTACGTGATAACCATACCCTGTAGAAAGTGGCGTTATGTTTACTTGATAACACGCCACTGGTAGAAAGTAGGCGTGTATGTTTACGTGATAACACGCCACTGGTAGAAAGTGGCGTGTATGTTTACGTGATAACACGCCACGGGTAGAAAGTGGCGTGTATGTTTACGTGATAACACACCACTGGTAGAGAGTGGCGTGCATGTTTACGTGATAACACGCCACTGGTAGAAAGTGGGCGTGTATGTTTACGTGATAACACGCCACGGGTAGAAAGTGGGCATGTATGTTTATGTTATAACACGCCACTGGTAGAAAGTGGGCGTGTATGTTTACATGATAACACGCCACTGGTAGAAAGTGGCCGTGCATGTTTACGTGATAACACGCCACGGGTAGAAAGTGGGCGTGTATGTTTACGTGATAACACGCCACTGGTAGAAAGTGGCCGTGTATGTTTACGTGATATACATACTCGGGTAGAAAGGCGTGTATGTTTATAAACACGCCACTGGTAGAAAGTGGCGTGTATGTTTACGTGATAACACGCCACGGGTAGAAAGTGGCGTGTATGTTTACGTGATAACTTACGCCACGGTAGAAGTGGGCGTGTATGTTTATGTGTAATAACCGGGTAGAAAGTGGCGTTATGTTTACTGATAACACGCGCCACGGTGAAAGTGGGTGTATGTTTTACGTGATAACCACCACTGGTGAAAGTGGTGTATGTTTACGTGATAACACGCCACGGGTAGAAATTGCGTGTATGTTTAGATAACATACCACTGGTAAGAAATTGGTGTGTATGTTTCGTGATACACGCCACTGGTAGAAAGTGGTGTGTATGTTTACGTGATAACACGCCACTGGTAGAAAGTGGTGTGTATGTTTACGTGATAACACGCCACTGGTAGAAAGTGGTGTGTATGTTTACGTGATAACACGCCACTGGTAGAAAGTGGTGTGTATGTTTAATGATAACCGATTGCGTGATAACAACGCCACTGGTAGGTGAAATTGGTGTATTTTCGATAACAGCCACTGGTAGAAAGTGGGTGGGTATGTTTACGTGATAACACACCATGGTAGAAAGTGGCGTGTATGTTTACGTGATAACACGCCACTGGTAGAAAGTGGTGTGTATGTTTGTGATAATACACCCACTGGTAGAAAGTGGCGTGTATGTTTTACGTGATAACACACCTGGTAGAAAGTGGGCGTGTATGTTTACGTGATAACGACACCACTGGTAGAAAGTGGCGTGTATGTTTACCGTGATAACACGCCACGGGTAGAAAGTGGCGTGTATGTTTACGTGATAACCATACTGGTAGAAAGTGGGCGTGTATGTTTACGTGATAACACACCACTGGTAGAAAGTGGGTGTGTATGTTTACGTGATAACACGCCACTGGTAGAAAGGGCGTGTATGTTTACGTGATAACACATACTGGGCAAGTGAAAGTTGGTGTATGTTTACGTGATAACACGCCACTGGTAGAAAGTGGCGTGTATGTTTACGTGATAACACGCCACTGGTAGAAAGTGGCGTGTATGTTTACGTGATAACACGCCACTGGTAGAAAGTGGGCGTGTATGTTTACGTGATAACACGCCACTGGTAGAAAGTGGCGTGTATGTTTACGTGATAACACGCCACTGGTAGAAAGTGGCGTGTATGTTTACGTGATAACACGCCACTGGTAGAAAGTGGGGTGTATGTTTACGTGATAACACGCCACGGGTAGAAAGTGGCGTGTATGTTTACGTGATAACACGCCACTGGTAGAAAGTGGGCGTATGTTTATGATAACACACCACTGGTAGAAAGTGGGTATGTTTACGTGATAACACGCCACTGGTAGAAAGTGGCGTGTATGTTTTGCGATATAACACACCACTGGTAGAAAGTGGGCGTGTATGTTTTGCGATAACCGCCACTGGGTAGGGTGTATGTTTTGGTGATAACACGGCACTGGTAGAAAGTGGGGTGTATGTTTACGTGATAACACGCCACTGGTAGAAAGTGGGCGTGTATGTTTTACGTGATAACAACGCACTGGTAGAAAGTGGGCGTGTATGTTTGCGTGATAACCACACCACTGGTAGAAAGTGGTGTATGTTGTAACACACCACTGGTAGAAGTGGGGGTAGTGTTTGCGTGATAACACACCACTGGTAGAAAGTGGCGTGTATGTTTACGTGATAAACAACCACTGGTAGAAAGTGGGCGTGTATGTTTGTGATAACACGCCACTGGTAGAAAGTGGCGTGTATGTTTTGCGTGATAACACACCACTGGTAGAAAGTGGCGTTTATGTTTGTCCGTGATAACACACCACTGGTAGAAAGTGGCGTGTATGTTTTACGTGATAACACACCACTGGTAGAAAGTGGTGTATGTTTACGTGATAACACACCACTGGTAGAAGTGGCGTGTATGTTTTACGTGATAAAACCAACTGGTAGAGAGTGGCCGTGCATGTTTACGTGATAACACACCACTGGTAGAAAGTGGCGTGTATGTTTACGTGATAACACACCACTGGTAGAAAGTGGGGTGTAGGTTTACGTGATAACACGCCACTGGTAGAAAGTGGCGTGTATGTTTACGTGATAACACACCACTGGTAGAAGTGGCGTGTATGTTTACGTGATAACTACGCCCACGGGTGAAAGTGGCGTGTATGTTTTACGTGATAACACGCCACTTGGTAGAAGTGGCGTGCATGTTTCGTGATAACACACCACTGGTAGAAGGTGGCGTGTATGTTTTACGTGATAACACGCCACGCGGGTAGAAAGTGGTGTATGTTTTACGTGATAACACAAGCCACTGGTAGAGGTGGCGTGTATGTTTACGTGATAACACACTGGTAGAAAGTGGTCTATTGCTGTTTTGATAACAAATACTGGTAGAGAGTGGGCGTGTGTCTGTCGATAACACGCCACTGGTAAGAGGTAGGGCGTGTATGTTTTACGTGATAAACGCACCACGTGGTAGAAAGTGGCGTGTATGTTTAGCTGATAACACACCACTGGTAGAAATTGGCGTGTATGTTTTAGCGTGATAACACGCCACTGGTAGAAAGTGGGCGTGTATGTTACGTGATAACACACCACTGGTAGAGGTAGGCGTATATGTTTGCTGATAACACGCCACTGGTAGAAGTGGCGTACATGTTTGCGACGCATACCACTGGTAGAATGGGCGTGTATGTTTACGTATACACACCACTGGTAGAAAGTGGCGTGTATGTTTACGTGATAACTGCACACAGGTAGAAAGTGGGCGTGTATGTTTACGTGATAACACACCACTGGTAGAAGTGGGCGTGTATGTTTTACGTGATAACTACGCTGCACTGTAGAAAGTGGCGTGTATGTTTTACGATAACACGCCACTGGTAGAGGGGGCGTGCATGTTTCTGCGATAACACGCCACTGGTAGAAAGTGGGCGTGTATGTTTACGTGATAACACGCCACGGTAGAAAGTGGCGTGTATGTTTACGTGATAACCACGCCACTGGTAGAAAGTGGCGTGTATGTTTACGTGATAACACGCCACTGGTAGAAGTGGCGTTATGTGTTGCGGTAATAACCGCATACTGGTAGAGTGTATGTTTACTGCGTGATAAACGCCACGGGTAGAAAGTGGCGTGTATGTTTACTGATGACACACGCCACTGGTAGAAAGTGGCGTATGTTTCGGATAACACCACACGGGTAGAAAGTGGGGTGTATGTTTACTTGATAACACGCCACTCGGGTAGAAAGTGGGTGTATGTTTACGTGATAACACCCACGGGTAGAGAAGTGGCGTATATGTTTCGATAACACCACCGGGTAGAAATGGCGTGTATGTTTTGATAAACACACCCACGGGTAGAAAGTGGTGTATGTTTCCGTGATAACACGCCACGGGTAGAAAGTGGCGTGTATGTTTACGCCGATAACACACCACTGGTAGAAAGTGGTGTGTATGTTTCGATGATAACACGCCACTGGTTGAAAGTGGTGGTATGTTTATGATAACACGCCACTGGTAGAAAGTGGTGTGTATGTTTACGTGATAACACGCACTGGTAGAAAGTGGTGTGTATGTTTACGTGATAACACGCCACTGGTAGAAAGTGGCGTGTATGTTTACGTGATAACACGCCACGGGTAGAAAGTGGCGTGTATGTTTACGTGATAACACGCCACTGGTAGAAAGTGGGCGTGCATGTTTACGTGATAACACGCCACGGGTAGAAAGTGGGCGTGTATGTTTACGTGATAACACGCCACTGGTAGAAAGTGGTGTGTATGTTTACGTGATAACACGCCACTGGTAGAAAGTGGCGTGTATGTTTACGTGATAACACGCCACTGGTAGAAAGTGGGCGTGTATGTTTACGTGATAACACGCCACTGGTAGAAAGTGGGCGTGTATGTTTCGTATTAACACGCCACTGGTAGAAAGTGGGCGTGTATGTTTTACGTGATAACACACCACTGGTGGTAGGGAGCGTGTATGTTTACGTGATAATAACCGCACTGGTAGAAAGTGGGCGTGTATGTTCTGATGATAACCACACCTGGTAGAAAGTGGGCTGTATGTTTACGTGATAACACGCCACTGGTAGAAAGTGGCGTGTATGTTTACGTGATAACACGCCAACGGGTAGAAAGTGGCGTGTATGTTTACGTGATAACACGCCACTGGTAGAAAGTGGCGTGTATGTTTTACGTGATAACACACGCCGGAGTAAAAGTGTGGGTATGTTTACGTGATAACACGCCACTGGTAGAAAGTGGCGTGTATGTTTACGTGATAACACGCCACTGGTAGAAAGTGGCGTGTATGTTTACGTGATAACACGCCACTGGTAGAAAGTGGCGTGTATGTTTACGTGATAACACGCCACTGGTAGAAAGTGGGCGTGTATGTTTACGTGATAACACACCACTGGTAGAAAGTGGCGTGTATGTTTACGTGATAACACGCCACTGGTAGAAAGTGGCGTGTATGTTTACGTGATAACACGCCACTGGTAGAAAGTGGGCGTGTATGTTTACGTGATAACACGCCACTGGTAGAAAGTGGCGTGTATGTTTACGTGATAACACGCCACTGGTAGAAAGTGGCGTGGTACGTGTTAAAAAACACCACTGGTAGAAAGGTAAGGCGTGTATGTTTACGTGATAACACGCCACGGGTAGAAAGTGGCGTGTATGTTTACGTGATAACACGCCACTGGTAGAAAGTGGCGTGTATGTTTACGTGATAACACGCCACGGGTAGAAAGTGGCGTGTATGTTTACGTGATAACCCGCCACGGTAGAAAGTGGGCGTGTATGTTTCTGTACGATAATAACGCCACTGGTAGAAAGTGGCGTGTATGTTTACGTGATAACACCGCCACTGGTAGAAAGTGGGCGTGCATGTTTACGTGATAACACGCCACTGGTAGAAAGTGGCCGTTGCATGTTTGCGTGATAACGCACACGTAGTAAGTGGCGTGTATGTTTACTGATAACACCGCCACTGGTAGAAAGTGGCGTGTATGTTTACTGATAATACACACTCGGTAGAAAGTGGCGTGTATGTTTACGTGATAACACGCCACGGGTAGAAAGTGGGCGTGTATGTTTACGTGATAACACGCCACTGGTAGAAAGTGGCGTGTATGTTTACTTGATAACACGCCACTGGTAGAAAGTGGGCGTGTATGTTTACGTGATAACACGCCACTGGTAGAAAGTGGGCGTGTATGTTTACGTGATAACACGCCACTGGTAGAAAGTGGGCGTGTATGTTTACGTGATAACACGCCACTGGTAGAAAGTGGCTGTGTATGTTTACGTGATAACACGCCACTGGTAGAAAGTGGCGTGTATGTTTACGTGATAACACGCCACTGGTAGAAAGTGGCGTGTATGTTTACGTGATAACACGCCACTGGTAGAAAGTGGCGTGTATGTTTACGTCCGCTGTACACAGCGTAGACATACACGCGGACAGCTCAAAATGCAGATAAGACGCCACTTGGTTAAGAAAGTATGTTTACGCAAAGTTATGATGTCACGTTGAAATGGGAGGTTTGAATTCATAATTTTCGACAGCCCTTGCAGCTCGTTGCGATATTTCCCGACGCAGAAGAAGAGATCGCTCCTGAAGAAATGTTTAATTTGAGTTATACTCGACCTTGTGTAAATGGATCATTACCCGGCTATATGTCACTGTGTCCTTCTACATATTTATATACATATATGTATCAAACATTAATACGTATATTAATAACTATACAGGGAACGCTCATCCAACATTGAAAACTTTTTTTATTCTTCTCTATTATAACTTAAGTTGTTCTCGCTTCATGTTTTATTGTTATGTAAGAACGACAGCTTCTGATTGGACGGCGTGAGTCGTCTGAATCCTGGATCCAACCATCAGAGGATTTATTACCTGAAAACAACTAAAACACGTCTGGTTCGGTTACAAAAACGGTGATGAATTTTCTCAACTGCATCACACTTTATATACACACACAAACACACAACACACACACACACACACACACACATTCATGTACTTTCTCTGCAGACACACTGACTTTAATTACCCTCAGACTCACTGCTATTAAAATATCACACACTCTGTGTGTGTGTGTGTGTGTGTGTGTGTGTATGTGTGTGTCGGAGGCGTCCGTTGAGACGAATCCGTGATGTGAGACTTTGAGGTTGTGACCTCGTCTTATTTGTGTGTGAGACACTTACAGCTCAGTCAATTATCATACTGATACTCGTGTGTGTTTGTGTGTGTCTCTGTGTGTGTGTGTCTCTGTGTGTATGTGTGTGTGTCTCTCTCTCTCTGTGTGCGTGTGTCTGTATGTGTGTGTGTGTCTGTGAGTTTATGTGTGTGAATGTGTGTATCTGTGTCTCTGTGTGTGTGTGTGCGTGCGTGCGTGTCTGTGTCTCTGTGTATGTGTGTATGTGTGCGTGTGTCTGTGTGTGTGTCTATGTGTGTGTGTGTGTGTGTGTGTGTATGTGTGTGTGTGTGTGTGTGTGTGTGTTTTTGTGTGTGTGTGTGTGTGTGTGTGTGTGTGTGTGTGTGTGTGTGTGTGTGTGTGTGTATGTGTGTGTGTGTGTGTGTGTGTGTGTGTGTGGGAGAGTGTGTGTTTGACCCATTAAAGGAGCAGTCTGTGATCTTCTCTGTTCACTCTCTTGTTCATCTGACAACACTTGAGGTAATATTAGGATTTAAACGGCGTTGAGTTGTACAAACACTTAGACACTTTAAACGATAATGAGCTGAACTCTGACTGTAACACACAACATGTTGTGACACACAACATGTTGTGTAACACCAGCCAGCAGAGCCTTTTCTTTCTTAAACAACAGTTTTGATGCCTTCCAGTCAGGTTTTCGACCACACCACAGCACTGAGACGGCTCTTGTTAAAGTCTTTAATGACATCCACTTAAACACAGATAGTGGCAAAATTTCAGTCTTAGTATTACTTGATCTCAGTGCTGCATTTGATACAGTAGACCATGACATATTGCTTGACCGATTGGAAAACTGGGTTGGTCTTTCTGGCTCAGTACTAAAGTGGTTTGAATCCTATTTAAAGAATAGGGACTACTTTGTGTCTATAGGTAATTATACATCTGAGCATACAAATATGACGTGCGGAGTTCCCCAAGGCTCAGTTCTGGGACCTCTTCTGTTCAACATCTACATGCTTCCACTGGCTCAGATTATGGAAAACAACAAAATAACTTACCATAGTTATGCAGATGACACACAAATTTACATAACCTTATCGCCAGGGAACTATAGCCCAATACAACAATTAAATATGTGCATTGAACAAATTAATGATTGGATGTGCCAGAACTTTCTTAAATTAAATGAAGAAAAAACGGAGGTGGTTGTTTTTGGAGCAAAAGAGGAACGATTGAAAGTCGCTCAGCTTCAAACGACAATGTTAAAAACAACAGACAAAGCCAGAAATCTTGGTGTAGTCATGGACTCAGACCTAAATTTTAACAGCCACATTAACATAATTAAAAAATCAGCATATTATCACCTTAAAAATTATATCAAAGGGGTTAGAGGACTTATGTTTCAGCAAGATCTGGAAAAACTTGTCCATGCTTTTATCTTCAGTAGACTTGACTACTGTAACGGTGTCTTTACAGGTCTCCCTAAAAAATCAATCAGACAGCTGCAGCTGATTCAGAACGATGCTGCTCGAGTCCTCACTAAGACCAAGAAAGTGGATCACATCACTCCAGTACTGAAGTCTTTACACTGGCTTCCAGTGCCTCAAAGAATTGATTTCAAAATACTTTTACTGGTTTATAAATCACTAAACGGTTTAGGGCCAAAATACATTTCTGATCTGCTACTACACTATGACCCCCCCAGACCTCTCAGGGGGTCTGGGACAGGTCTACTTGTTGTCCCCAGAGTCAGAACTAAACAGGGGGAAGCAGCGTTCAGTTTTTATGCTCCACATATCTGGAACAAACTCCCAGAAACCTGCAGGTCCGCTGCAACTCTCAGTTCTTTTAAATCTAAGCTAAAGACCTATCTTTTTGATGTTGCTTTTCTTTAAATAATCTATTTTATTAACTTTAATTTCTTATACTGCACTGTAACTTTTATTCTTATACTGCACTATCAATTTTATTCTTGTTTTAATTTGTTTATTAATGTTTTAAAATTGTTTAAAATTGTTTTCTAACTGCTCTTTAATGTTTTATGTAAAGCACTTTGAATTGCCCTGTTGCTGAAATGTGCTATACAAATAAAGCTGCCTTGCCTTGCCTTGCCTTGCCTTCTGAAAAACATTATGCCAATATGTGAAATGGGGAGGCTGATGAGCTATCTGAAGGAGTTTCCGCTCCTGTAGTTGCTCTGGTCTGAAGCTGTTGATGAGATTGTAAACTTGGAGCGTTCCCCCTTCAGTTCACTTTCATTTCACACAGAGAAAAATCCCAGCGTACCAAAATGCATCACTACAACCCACGAAAGCCCGTTCCCTTGGCTTATTATATGTACTATAAAGGAGAGGAGAGACTTTTCAATGATAGATGAACCAGAGTTACAGGAGTGAACACATTAAATGTTGGGCCAATGAAAAGAAGCGGTCTGGGTCTGGATCAAACTGAACATTTCTGTTTGGACAGTTTGAACTTTGAGGTTAGAAAAACGGTAAAGATTTTGCATCAGTTGACGGAGTCTGTGCAGAGATAACACGACATGATGGATACCACTTCAACCAGATCACTGTAATAAATCCTGTGTGTTACAGAGAGTGTGTGTGTGTGTATATGTGTGTGTGTGTGTGTGCAGCAGTGAGAGCTGTTGAAGGAAATAACTGCGGAGAATTGTCCATCTCTGAATACTGATGATATTCAACTGTCTGCTCCAACTCCCCTGACAGACCACACGCACGCACGCACGCACGCACGCACGCACGCACGCACGCACGCACGCACGCACGCACACACACACACACACACACACACACAAAAAGATGATTGGTATTCCTGTCAGGAGGGAACGATGGTGAAGACTGACAGTCAACCATTTACATCTCTGACAGACAGACAGACAGACAGACAGAGAGGCAGACAGACAGACAGACAGACAGGTAAATGAGTGTGATGTTTTGATTAGCAGGTTGGAATTTAGTCCGCCTTCAGGATCTTAGGTGGAGACGAGGTGATGAGGGCCAGATAATGGAAACTACCACACAACACACACACACACACACACACACACACACACACACACACACACACACACACACACTTTTTAAATGTATTTGGTCTGTCCAATCATGTTGCAGCGTGAAGAAGAATAAAATATTTGGTTATTTTAAGACACAATTAGGAAGCATCGTTTCCTAAACTCTCCGTTTCCACCCATCTACACTAATATATCTAAGCCCAAATATTTCAGACGACAGCAGGGTCAGCAGCTTTCACCCACAAGACTTTCACCCAGGAAACAGGTGTTCATGTCCTGAAGAATTTAAGGAGAAAACACAAGACTTTCACCCAGGAAACAGGTGTTCATGTCCTGAAGAAGTTAAGGAGAAAACACAAGACTTTCACCCAGGAAACAGGTGTTCATGTCCTGGAGAAGTTAAGGAGAAAACACAAGACTTTCACCCAGGAAACAGGTGTTCATGTCCTGAAGAATTTAAGGAGAAAACACAAGACTTTCACCCAGGAAACAGGTGTTCATGTCCTGGAGAATTTAAGGAGAAAACACAAGACTTTCACCCAGGAAACAGGTGTTCATGTCCTGAAGAATTTAAGGAGAAAACACAAGACTTTCACCCAGGAAACAGGTGTTCATGTCCTGAAGAAGTTAAGGAGAAAACACAAGACTTTCACCCAGGAAACAGGTGTTCATGTCCTGGAGAAGTTAAGGAGAAAACACAAGACTTTCACCCAGGAAACAGGTGTTCATGTCCTGGAAGAAGTTAAGGAGAAAACACAAGACTTTCACCCAGGAAACAGGTGTTCATGTCCTGGAAGAAGTTAAGGAGAAAACACAAGACTTTCACCCAGGAAACAGTTGTTCATGTCCTGGAGAAGTTAAGGAGAAAACACTTGACTTTCTCCCAGGAAACAGGTGTTCATGTCCTGGAAGAAGTTAAGGAGAAAACACAAGACTTTCGCCCAGGAAACAGGTGTTCATGTACTGGAGAAGTTAAGGGTCTGGTATTATCAGGGTCTGGTATTATCAGGTCTAGTATTATCAGGGTCTAGTACTATAAGGGTCTGGTACTATCAGGGTCTGTAATATCAGGGTCTAGTAGTATCAGGTCTGGTATTATCAGGGTCTAGTACTATAAGGGTCTGGTAATATCAGGGTCTGGTATTATCAGGGTCTGGTATTATCAGGGTCTATTAGCATCAGGGTCTAGTAGAATCATGGTCTGGTAGTATCAGGGTCTAGTAGTATCAGGTCTGGTATTATCAGTTCTGGTATTATCAGGGTCTAGTATTATCAGGTCTGGTATTA
>NC_053132.1:1791608-1809108 GCF_010015445.1 Perca fluviatilis
TTGTGTGGTAAACACATATCAGCTGACATTTGTCAAAAGGCACTATGGAAGAAGAAGAGAGAGTGTGTTATAATGTCGAGAGGTAATAAATGGTAATATGTGACACACTGCCTTCAGGCACACACACACACACACACACACACACACACACACACACACACACACACACACACACACACACACACACACACACACACACACACACACACACACACACACACACACACACACACCTAACAGCCAGCAGAGAGGCTCTGATATGAAGTTAACCTTGCCTCTGGCTCACATCTGTGTTCATTCATTGTTAATGACACTCAGAAAGTACTACTGTTAGTACTACCTTTAGTACTACAGTCAGTACAACACTTATTACTACATTTAGTACTTCAGTCAGTACTACTGTTGGTACTACAGTTAGTACTGCTACGTAGCTTTTACTGTTTTTTACACATGCGTTTCCAACACGGTCTCATTCCCATCTGGTCACATACGGACGCCTTTGATCAGGTGACCATTGGTCAGGTGACCTTAGGTCAGGTGATCTTTGGTCAGGTGACCATTGGTCAGGTGACCATTGGTCAGGTGACCTTAGGTCAGGTGACCTTAGGTCAGGTTACCTTAGGTCAGGTTATCTTTTTTTCGTTTATTGAGCTAAGTATTACCAAATTGTGTGTGTGTGTCTCTCTATGTCTGTGTGTGTGTGTCTCTCTATGTCTGTGTGTGTGTGTCTCTGTGTGTGTGTGTGTGTGAGAGGTTAATATGAGGCCATCTATCAGATGTTTTTATATCTCTGTGAGGCCCTGAGGAGATGCTGAGTGATGAATCTCTCCAGTAGGAATCTCATCGTCTCGTTACATCTCCGTATCGCCTCTCTGTCGCCATAGCGACCGCCATCCATCACAACAGGAACCTATTTCTGCCGCCACGGAGCTGCCCAGGAGCAAGGCAGCGAGTCCCGAAAATACCCCCCAAACTTTATCTTCACTAACGGGAAAACTGCCGAGTCATCGATAAGGATTACATTATTCATGGGGATGATAAAAACATTTAGTATCGCACTTATTACACATCTTATTACACATCTTATTACACATCTTATTCACATCTTATTACTTATTACACATCTTATTACACATCTTATTACACAGCCTATTACTTATACACAGCTTATTACACAGCCTATTACTTATACACAGCTTATTACACAGCCTATTACTTATACACAGCTCATTACACAGCTTATACACAGCTAATTACACAGCTTATTACACAGCTTATTACTTATTACACAGCTAATTACACAGCCTATTACACAGCTTATACACAGCTAATTACACAGCCTATTACTTATACACAGCTTATTACACAGCTTATTACACAGCCTATTACTTATACACAGCTTATTACACAGCCTATTACTTATACACAGCTCATTACACAGCCTATTACTTATACACAGCTCATTACACAGCTAATTACACAGCCTATTACTTATACACAGCTTATTACACAGCTTATTACACAGCTAATTACACAGCCTATTACTTATACACAGCTTATTACACAGCCTATTACTTATACACAGCTCATTACACAGCCTATTACTTATACACAGCTCATTACACAGCTTATACACAGCTAATTACACAGCTTATTACACAGCTTATTACTTATACACAGCTTAGTACACAGCCTATTACAGCTTATTACACAGTTTATACACAGCTAATTACACATCTTATTACACACCCTATACACAGCCTATTACACCGCTAATTACACACCTTATTACACAGCTAATTACACTGCTAATTATACAGCTAATTACACACCTTATCACACAACTAATTACATAGCTTATTACACACCTAATTACAAAGCTTATTACACAGTGTGTGTGCAGGATCTGGAGAAGGACCGGGTCCACCGGGAGATACTGGGGGAGGTGCTGTGGGAGTATGGGGTGGAGGTGCTGCGGGAGTATGGGGGAGGTGCTGCAGGAGTATGGGGTGGAGGTGCTGCAGGGGTATGGGGGAGGTGCTGCAGGAGTATGGGGGAGGTGCTTCAGGAGTATGGGGAGAGGTGCTGCAGGAGTATGGGGGAGGTGCTGCAGGGGTATGGGGGGAGGTGCTGCAGGAGTATGGGGGAGGTGCTTCAGGGGGTATGGGGGAGGTGCTGCGGGAGTATGGGGGGAGGTGCTGAGGGATTATGGGGGTAGGTGCTGTGGGGAGTATGGGGGAGGTGCTGCGGGAGTATGGGGGGAGGTGCTGCGGGAGTATGGGGGGAGGGGGTCTCTTCTCAGGGCCATCCAATCTCTGTACGACCAAAGGGAGCGCTGTGTCCAGGTTCTCGGCAGTAGGCCTGACTTGGTCCAGGTGAGGCAGGCCTCCGCCAGGGCCGAGCTCTGTCACCAATCCTGTTCGTAGTATTCAGTTGTTTTTTTGTGATTGTTGTGGACAAAAATCTTTGATTATGCGGCACGTTTTCTTAAATGCTATGGAATATGCGTGAACTTGCAAAAACTGCGGTTTGATGAAAAAGAGAAAAACAGTGATCCCCCAACACCCTGCTTTTTAATGATGTTCACGTCGTGTAATTACGTGAATTCATAACGTTCCCATGGCAACAGGGGAAAATGGCTGCACTTGTGTGAAGTAAACGCAACATTTTTCAACTTTCTACTAAGATATAAATTTGGAAATAGGAGTTATATTTGTATGAGTGCACTCACAAACAATGTAGTGGATGAAATATTAGATATTAATCATTCCTTTGTGGTTACACCACTTGACATTTAAAGGTCCATTTGGTCCTACCTTTGTAAAGAAAATGCTGAAAATCCTATTTCAAATGAAACAAAATGTACAATAACACAAAATATACATTTTAGTGAAACTCAAGGATGCCTTTAAAAAAGGTTTTTCAAATTTTTATTTTTTTATTTTCATCTGGCCAACCCTTATTCGCCATATACTGTATATGCAACCTGATCTCACAGAATTCCATAAAATGAACACGGGCCCTTAACTCTAAATCCATGGCAGTTTCACGGAATTGCAACAAAATCCGTTAAACTGCTATGGAATAATTCCGTTAAATGAACACTGATCGCCAACGGATCGTCAAATTCCCTGATGGGCTCACGGAAGAATTCCATGAAATGAACACGGATTGCCGAAAAAGAAACACAGGCTTACGTGACACGCAAGAAGAACGGAGCGGTTGGGTTCAGGAAAAGGTCGTGGGTGGGCTTACGGTTCTGTGACACATGCGGGACATGGTTATAAAAAAAAACAACCAAAAAAAAACAACACAACTGACAAACGCCACACGCGGGACGCGAACTCCGGTCTCCTGGGTGAAAGTCCTGTGTTTTACCCATCCACCACCCTAACCAATGGAATTCCAGCCTTACATACTGCCCACTACCGTGCTACGTCATCTTCTCATTGACTTTACATTGGCATTGTTTTCCGTGGTGCCCACACGGAATTTTCACACATTCCGTACCACCACCATGGAATGATTACCAGTCCATGCCCATTTTATGGAATTCAGTGAGACCAGTCTGGTATATGGGACTTTCTTGCAACGAAAATGCGGGGATTAAGAAATCATGCAAGCCCCGCATATTTTCCACAGAAATCTGCAATTTATGCAGCGAAATTGCGGCGTATTTGAAAAAATGTGCCTACACCCCCCCGGCATAAATATGCGGACTTTGGCTGATTATGCATTGAATTATGTGAACGCATAGTCATGTTTTTCTGGAGGGACTGGGTATTTATGGACAGGATGTCGAGGCGTAGTCGGGGGGGAGGGGTTTCAGTTCGGTGGGCTGGGGGTCTCATCGCTGCTCTTTGCAGATGATGTAGTCCGAAATGGGTTAGGGTTAGGGACTTCCAGCTGGGAGGAGGTCTCGAGGAAGACCCAGGACTAGGTGGAGGGAGGTCCAGCTGGGAGGAGGTCTCGGGGAAGAACCAGGACTAGGTGGAGGCACGTCCAGCTGGGAGGAGGTCTGGGGAAGACCCAGGACTAGGTGGAGGGACGTCCAGCTGGGAGGAGGTCTCGGGGAAGACCCAGGACTAGGTGGAGGGACGTCCAGCTGGGAGGAGGTCTCGGGGAAGACCCAGGACTAGGTGGAGGGAGGTCCTGCTGGGAGGAGGCCTCAGGGAAGACTCAGGACTAGGTGGAGGGAGGTCCTGCTGGGAGGAAGCCTCAGGGAAGACCCAGGACTAGGTGGAGGGATTATATCTCCAACCTGGCCTGGAATCGTTAAAAAAATTACGATTCCATCGGAATTGTTTTTTTATTGGAATCGTTTGGAGGATTTCGTTAATCTGATCTTGGGGTTCCAGATTTAACAAGTTTTGGTTTCCGTAGCGACCAGGCGCTTGTTGTGTTGCAGCCATGGAGCACACAGTAAGCAGTGCTCTAGCGTGGCTTTATTTTATGTTGAAAAAGCGTCAAACTGCAACCCACCTTTGAATCAAAATAAAACTTTCCTCTTATCTGTGAAATAAGCATGCGACCCGTTTCAACTCCACCCCTCAAAGAATCAGAATGAAGAATCGATAAGAACCGGAATCAGGAGGAAGAAACAGAATCAGGAGGAAGAACCGGAATCAGAAGGAAGAACCGGAACTGGAATCACAATCGTTAAAATCCAAACGATGCTCATGCCTACTAATGTGGCTCAGGAAAGGGAATTTTGGGGTCCCCTGCTGGAGCTGCAGCCCATGCGACCCGACACCGGATAAGTGGACAAAGATGGATGGATGGATATTACACACCTTATTACCCAGCTTATTACACAGTTTATTACCCAGCTTATTACACAGTTTATTACCCAGCTTATTACACACCTTATTACCCAGCTTATTACACACCTTATTACCCAGCTTATTACACAGTTTATTACCCAGCTTATTACACAGTTTATTACGCGGCTTTTAGGACTTTTCATGCTGGTTTAATGGGACTTGTTATGCTGCTTTTTCTGCAGCATTTTACAAGGCTTTACTCCGTACTCAGCTTTTTTGTGTGTTTTCTACTTCATTTAGATAAAAAATGTACCTTAGTATTACCTTTCAAACAGTAGCCACAAGGTGATGTAATATATTACTGGCTTCTTGGAGCCCAGCTTAGCTGTTTGGAATACAGCGTGTTTCTGCAGGATGTCCTGCTGTGACGGCTCCCTCTGACCAATCAGAGCTCTGCAGTGTTTGAACTGTAAGTACCAGGATGTGTTCAGGAAACAACAATAACAACAGTCAAGTTAAAAATCATCCTAAGTGTATTTAGAGGCTATTGCCATGGTAACCAAACATTGTACACGGGTGACTTTGGATTGGGAGTACGAGACACACACACACACACACACACACACACACACACACACACACACACACACACACACACACACACACACACACACACACACACACACACACACACACACACACACACACACACACAGATAATGTGATGCTAATAAAGCAGCGGTGTGTTTGGCAGACGGCCGACTCGTGGTGACCTTTACATGATGATGAAAGACAAATGTCAGGAGTGTAACTCTGTGTATGTGTGTGTCTGTGTGTGTGTGAGTGTCTGTGTATGTGTGTGTGTGTGTTTGCGTGTTTGTCCGTGTGTGTCTGTGTATGTGTGTGAGAGTGTCTGTGTATGTATGTGTGTGTGTGTGTGTGTGTGTGTCTGTGTATGTGTGTCTGTGTGTGTGTGTCCGAGTGTGTGTCCGTGTGTGTCCGTGTGTGTGTGTGTGTCCGTGTCCGTGTGTGTGTGTGTCCGTGTGTGTGTGTGTGTGTGTATGTGTGTGAGAGTGTCTGTGTGTCTGTGTGTGTGTGTGTGTGTGTGTGTCTGTGTGTGTGTATGTGTGTGAGAGTGTCTGTGTGTCTGTGTGTGTGTGTGTGTGTGTCTGTGTGTGTGTGTGTGTGTGTGAGTGTCTGTGTGTCTGTGTGTGTGTCTGTGTGTGTATGTGTGTGAGAGTGTCTGTGTGTCTGTGTGTGTGTGTGTGTGAGTGTGTGTAAAACTCTGAGGTGAGTCTGAAGTTTCTGGGTCACAGCATTTTCTGCAGATTTTAAACCAATGAAAACACACACAGTATGTTAACATATGTCCAGCCTGAGCACAATAACAGTCCACTAAACTCTAAAAACAATAATTTGGGTATTAAAAAAAGGAATAAAGAATGTCCCCTGACCTCTGACCTCTGAGAACTTCAGCCAATCATTACGAGAGTTTCTAGATGTAATGTGATGTGATTGGCCCACCAGCCAGAGGGGGAGAATTACAGACCTGACGGCTTCCTCTCTTTCTCCTTTAAATCTCTCTCCCTCTCTTTCATTCCCTCCCCCTCTCCCCCCTCCCTCTCTTTCCTCCTCCCCTCCCTCCCCCTTTCTCTCTCTACATACTAACCTCGTTTCAAACTCTAACCTTCATTCTGTCGTTCCCTCCTGGATTCTTTTCATTTTTCCGTCTTCGATGTTTAAACTGAATTTCACTGTCTGTGTGTGTGTGTGTGTGTGTGTGAGAGAGTGTGTGTGAGAGAGAGAGAGAGAAAAAGAGAGAGAGTGTGTGTGTGTGTCTGTGTGTGTGTGTGTGTGTGTCTGTGTGTGTGAGAGAGAGAGAGTGTGTGTATATGTCTGTGTGTCTGTGTGCGTGTGTGTGTGTGTGTCTGTGTGTCTGTGTGTGTGTATGTGTCTGTGTGTGTCTGTGTGTATGTATGTGTGTGTGTGTGTGTGTATGTGTGTTTGTGTCTGTGTGTGTGGGGGGGGTATATATCATGGCATACGTTGCCGCGGTGACGGGTAATGGGAAATTGATTGTGACAAAACGACATTACAGACGGACATTTCCATAAGAGTTTATTTACGCTGCGTTTCCGCGGGGAACATCATCTGCCTTTCATATTCGACTCTCAGTTGCCGCGGCGCTGATGTGATGCGGGGCCGGTCTCCACGGCGGCGCCGGGGCCTCTGGGGGAATCGAACCTGCGGCGCGCGCTAATAAATGAACAGCCTCACCGAACGGGCTGCAGTCATCTTTTCATTTAACCCACCGGCACACACTCACTCCAAATCAACTCCTGATTTCATTCCCATGATTCCCACGCTGTGCCGCGGCGCCACGCGTTTGGTCGGCACTTTATTGGCAGATATAAAAGGCGGCGCCGGGCCGTAGCGGCAGCGCAGTAATTATGGGATGTAATAACCCGATGTGGCCCATGTAAATGGAAACAAATCATATGTATATCTACGGGACGGGCGCAGGCAGAGAGGCTGATAGGTATTTGATTTGGGGTTGTTTTTCCAGCGTTGCGTTTGCTCGGTAATATCGGAGAGAGAATTCATTTCCATCCAATCAGCTGCGAGATTCAGTTTGATTCAGTTTGGAAGTTTGTTTTCAGACTCTGCAGAGACTCCAAGTTCACTTCTCAAACACTCGGCACTTCTCTTCCTCTTTCTTCTTCAGAAAACCTTCAAATATTCTGCTTTTGTTAAATGAAACAGAACTGACACTTTGCCTCAACACAAACTAATATATGTATTCATTCACACACACACACACACACACACACACACAAAATGAGGCATATTCTCAGTTGTGATTGAATGTATTTGTTGAATTACTATATAGGCCAACTTTGATCTTGACACATAGGCTAAGCATTCTGTAGCAAATAACAATAAACCCTATATTAATTACATTATGTTAATGCAGTGTCACTACTTAAGCATGTAAATAATGCTCCCCCAAACGTTCTCTGTTCACATATTAGATGGGAAAAAAATTACAGAGGGATTTATGGATATCTACTTTTGTTAATCTGAATATCCTGTCAATAGCCTTAAAAGAAAATCGATTTTCGCCATGTTTTTGGAATAAAATGTTATATAAATCAAGCTAGGAATAATATATTTACAAATCTGTAAATGTCTTCATAATGTAACTAGGTACAAGACTGGAAGGTTTGGTGTATATAGGTGCTACTGAAGTGGAGATTTTGGACTTGGAGAATGAGAGAAAAGTCATTTTGAGAAAACGGCCTTTAAAGATTTTCATCGCAAAATTCCACTAATTTCCAGTGTTTCCTTTAGGATTTTTTTAGCAGTGGGGGCAGGTCCCCCCCCCTCCCATTAAACAGAACTGACACTTTGCTGCAACACAAACTAATATATGTATTCACCTCTATTCACACACGCAATGAGGCAGATTCTAGGCAAACTTTGATCTTGAGATATAGGCTAAGCATTCTGTAGCAAATACCAATAAACCCAATATTAATATTAATGACATTATCTTAATGCAGTGTCACTACTTCAGCATGTAAATAATGCACCTCAAATACAAACGTTCTCCGACATGCACTCTAACAATGCAGCCCTGTTTCTGGTACCGTGGGGGCAGAAATGGTGCCGTGGGGGGGGCGCCATGGTCAAATCAACATAGAGGAAAAACTGATATTTTTGGAATTATTTAACATTTCAGTTAAATTAATACCTAATAAAAGCATTCCCACTTTGTAAACTATTCTTACAATCAGTGTTGGGAGTAACGTGTTACAGAAGTAATGCAATTACAGTAATGTGTTCCTTTGTATTTCACTGCATATAACGCATTACTAACACATTTTCAGTAATATTATAGCCATTATAATCTCAGTAACGTGAGTTTCAACTCACTTTAACCAACATTTAGTGGCGTTATGTTTTTTTTTTTTAAGAATTCACCAACCCCGCCAAACATTTCGGCACAGTAGCTATGTTTGCATCCACACATTTTTATCCAAATTAAGTGATATTGAATGAAAAATGCCGTTATGGAAACAGTAAAATTCGACAGAATTTCATGAATGTTGACTCAAATGAAATACGTTCGGTCTCATCGGATTTTCTCTTGATCGATATATACGGCTTATGTGATAAACGCTGATGGAAACGTTATTTGCCGAATAAATTAATGAATTACGATTAAGTTTTAGGTCATTTTATGGTTGCAACCCGCCACAAAACGAAGAAGAAGAAGAAGTTGTAGTCCATTTCCTCCCAGTATTTCCTCTCTGTTTGCACACATGACAGCTGTCAACAAAGACAGATGGAAGTGGAAAAACGAGGAGACAAGAGACTTTTTGAATTTAATTTAACGAGCCAAATATAACAGCTATTTTATATAGCAAAAATATAAGAAATGCCATAATTTATCAGGAACTGGTGAAGGAAATGACCAACAAAGGTTAGGACAAGCCATGGGACGTCCTGCGGAGTAAATGGAAGGAGCTCAAACAGCGATACATGTCTCCAAAAAGAGAGTTGTCTCTCAACGGTGCCGGAGGGAAAATAAAAGGAGAGTTCACCTTTTAGATGAGCTGGATCAGATCCTCAGCCAAAGGCCCATCGGAGCTTCCTCCGCTTCTAATATTAACAACTACTACTTTTATCTGGCAAAACTCAAAAGTTTGCTTGAATGTCGTGCGATTCAGTGCGAAAATGAACGGAAAAAACTTAAAATGTCTCAGATCAATTCGATGTACCAATTTGACCGCAAAACAGCATGTGACGTCATTACGCTACAGGTTTTTATTCACTTTAAAGCTGTTGGATGGAAACACACTTTCAGATTTATTCGCATGAGTGATTTATTCGAACTTCAGATAATTTGATTGACAAGGAAACTTAGCTAGTGAGAACAAGTCTGCAAGTGGTATTTCCTGTTGCTGGATTCGGAGGTTGAGATGACTGCAGAGACAGATACATTTGCGAGATGGACATTATTTTCAGGAGTTATTACGCTGCGTTGAAGCGAGCTGTCCCGTCACGGTTCTCATGGTCAGAACCAGAACCAGAACCAATCAATCAATCAATCAAAATGTATTTGTATAGCACTTTACAACAACCAGCAGGTATCCAAAGTGCTTCACATCAGGAACTAAGAATAGAACAACATATCTTGCAATAAGAAAAATGAAACTTAGAAAACAGTAAAATCATAAAAGGTTACATAGAAACAGGAAGAGGAAATTGTCACACCACTACTGCGTATTGAAAGCCATTCTAAACAGGTAGGTTTTGAGTTTAGACCTGAAAAGAGCAACATCTGTAATAGTGTGAATATCAGGGGGTAACTTGTTCCAGAGTCTCGGAGCAGCAACCGCAAAAGCCTGATCACCCCATCGTTTGTACCTTGACCTCGGGACTTCTAAAACCAGTTGGTTAGAAGACCGCAAAGACCGGCTGTGCTCACGCAGGGTTAAAATCTCGGATAAGTACTCCGGGGCCAGGCCATTAAGGGCCTTAAAAACAAACAATAAAATCTTACAATCAATTCTAAAACGCACAGGGAGCCAATGTAGGGTGTAAAGAACGGGAGTGATGTGTGCACGTCTAGATGTATTTGTTAAAAACCGAGCAGCAGCATTTTGCACAAGTTGACGGCGTGAGATGGAGGTTTGATTCAAACCAACATAGAGAGCATTACAGGAATCCAACCTTGAACTAATAAAAGCATGGATCGCTTGTTAAGGAATGGCTTAACTTTAGCTAGGAGACAGAGCTGGAAAAAGCTCATTCTCACAACATTGCTGATTTGCTTGTCAAATTTCATGTTGCAGTAGTAGAAGTAACCCCAAAATTTCTGACAGCTGGCTTACAGTTTTTTTCGATTGCTAAACAACAGTGGGCACAACTGGAGTCACATGTGCAAAACTCAAACTACAGTCTGCACTACCTACAGTCACCTGAGCTAAACAGTTCACATCACCTGCAAAACTCATTCAAAGCAACACAACTCTTAACACACGTCTCAAACAGTATGCACAGGCCTCACTGAGATAACACACACACACACACACACACACACTGTCACTCAGAACACACTGAGGGTAAAAACACTAGCATCAAACACCAATACAGAAATTACAAACTTTCTCATCTTTACAGTTTGAACAATTTGAGTGACTTGACACGACTCAACAGTTTATTTAAGGAAAAAATATAGATTGTATAGCATACCAATTTTTACATAAGGTAAACAAGAAGGAATGAAAATCAGCAGTTTTCTTCAATAAAGTATTTTGTCTAGTAATTTATGGGATTACTGGGGAAAAAAACTAAAGGTACATAACAGTACCAAAGAATAGTGTGACTAATCCTGCCTCTCTCCAGCATCATGTGGCAAGTTCTCTTCATCACATTGGATGTCTGTATCATCTCTAGATACAAATGAATGTGGTGTTTCTATTGCTTTCACCTCCATTACTTTCTGAAAAACAGTAAGAACACAGTTTTAATATTGTAAAGATATAGTGTTTTTCAGTTTTTTTTTATAGCTGTGTATATAACCTCAGACATCTTACCTGGACATGTTGGTATCTTTGCTCTTTTACCAGTTTCTCTCAAACGGTACAGTGTATGATTGTTTCATTCTTATTTGGTGTTTGTATACAAAAAAAGACTTTCTGAGCTTTCTCTGTATAAATACCGTATATGTTCACTAACTAGTCTAAAACTAGACACCTGCTTAGGCTTTCAGCTAAAATTGCAATCAGCAGTGTTTGATAGGCACCAGACTGAAATCTATTCTGTTCTGAATGTGTGGTTAACAGTGTTGACAGCAGTGTGTTAGCATTTGAACAAAGTGCTGTAAATCTACAGTGTTGTGCACGTTGTGGTTAAAGTCATGGGATAAGTGTGTAGAGTTTAGTAAACTGTGTTCAAGCAATGAAAAATGAACTAGAGTTTGGTCCACATGAACTGCTGCTGTGCAGACTGTAGTTTGAGTTTTGCACATGTGACTCCAGTTGTGCCCGCTGTCGTTTAGCAATCAAAAAAAACTGTAAAGTATGAAGCCAGTGCTCCCAAACTCAAAGATGGACCATTTGTCGTGGCTGAAGTACTGAAGATGATACACTCCGTTTTATCTTCGTTCAAATTAAGAAAGAGAAACCAGAGACGGTAGACTAGGGACATCTGGGTCCTGTCAGTGCCGACAGCAGTGTGACCGAGCAACTGACAGATAACATGTCAGGAATTAATATTTAGTCTCGCTACACATAATATCATTACATTTTATCAGCGGTGGAAAGTAACTATACCGTCGGCTACTTTGATTCAATTGTAAGGTGCTTTTAATTCAGTATTTTCATTTCATCCTACTCATCAGGCTACTTCTAGTCCACCACAATTCAGAGTCAAGTAGGCTATTGTACGTTTTACTTAACTATTTATTTTATAGCTTTAGTTACTTTGCAGATTCAGATTAATAATACAAAATAATATGAATAAATTATGATGTATTAAAGTGGCCAAAGATGAGACTTTGTTGATCCCGTGGTTAAATTCACAAGCTGCCTGCCAATACTTCCGCTTTTATTTTGGTGAAAGTAACACAAATGTAACACAGAAGTAGTGTAAGCATTACAATTCAGAGACAGTAATATTGTAATATAACTAATTACTCTCAAATGACAGTAACTAGTAATCTATAATGTAGTACATTTTGGAATTAACTTGCCCAACACTGATTACAACTTGATCTTCTTTGTACTAAATTTGAATCTAATCTAAAAAAATAAATTTCACCTTTTCAGAATTCACACGTATTTACTGCAGGAAACGCTTGTCTAGAAACGTTGTCTTTCTTTCGAGGAGTTATTTTGTAGAATGAAAATGTCCATTTAATAGATTCCTCTGCTTCATTTTCTATGAAACCTGTTTCTCTGCATACATTTCTCTTTTTTACATTTTTTATGAAACTTTTGCACACTAACCGTTAAAATGTATGTATGCATGTTTTGATTTTGTATGTTTACATTTTATGTTTTGTGAAGCAAATAAGCACAACTGGTCCTGTTGATGTGATCTCATTGGACGGCATATCTCGCTGTCATCATGTAATATTAATTATATCTGCTCAGATATTAACTATTAACCATCAGGGGATTCATTATTAACGAGGAAGTGAGTTCCCCTCGTGTTTTAGAGTCCTGTCAGAGTGCATCATGTCACACACACACACACACACACACACACACACACACACACACACACACACACACACACACACACAGATTTATTAGAATACATTCACTAATATGTTGAAGGCGGGTCTAATGCATCATTTACACACTGTGATTGGTCTGAATATTGAGCCTGAATGAGACATAATGAGCTGGATGATGGATTTAAACACTCCACATACTGCTGGATCAACACAAGACTTTCACCCAGACTGTCCCAGGACTGGTAGAATCCAAACCAAGATCTTTTTTTCTAATCTTAACTAGTCCTCTTAGGATCTTATCTCGCGCCCAGCGCAGCACAAAGCCCGGCCCAAGGGTCTCTGCTAGTTTAAGACGGTCCAGCTCCCACGTCATTTAAATAACAAATGCACCTGCGGCCATCTGGGCGTGCTGGTCTTACAGGGAGGTGTGTTCAGGTGCATTCTGGGCGCGCTGGTCTTACAGGGAGGTGTGTTCAGGTGCATTCTGGGCGCGCTGGTCTTACAGGGAGGTGTGTTCAGGTGCATTCTGGGCGCGCTGGTCTTACAGGGAGGTGTGTTCAGGTGCATTCTGGGCGCGCTGGTCTTACAGGGAGGTGTGTTCAGGTGCATTCTGGGCGCGCTGGTCTTACAGGGAGGTGTGTTCAGGTGCATTCTGGGCGTGCTGGTCTTACAGGGAGGTGTGTTCAGGTGCATTCTGGGCGTGCTGGTCTTACAGGGAGGTGTGTTGAGGTGCATTCTGGGCGTGCTGGTCTTACAGGGAGGTGTGTTCAGGTGCATTCTGGGAGTATTGCTATCTTGAGGCAGCAGGAAGTGATCGCTCCATTGACCAACAAAAACCTGGTCTAAAGTCAATAACGCAGCATTTCATTGTTATTTTAACAGAGCATTAGTAAAATGCTCCTAGGCTCGTGCACAGCGCGTGCACACTATACTTGTTACACACACAGGGACGCACAGCAGCACACACACACACACACACACACACACACAAAAGATTACAAATTAAAAATATTACGGTGCCAATCCTCCATCACAATAGCAATGCTCCAAGGTCCAAACCCGCCTGGACCCTTTTCCACCGTCAAACTACCAAAAATGGCTTCACACCGTGTGCTTAGATCGTTAAAATAGGACTCGATGTGTGTAAACTGCACTGCATGAGGATTACTTTTTGTCCGGTAAACTCAACTGTACCGGCCTCTGTGGTTTAGGTGTTTGTGACGGCAGCGAGGGTTCATCCAATCAGCTGCCAGGTATTTGTTATTGAAGCCTGGTCTTTCCCAAACAGTGTCCTCTGACGGCTGGTAACAGAGCACCAGGTTAAGGAACGTGTCCTTTAATCTGAAAATCAGTCAGTAAATCAGTGTTTTCTGTCAGTCAGAGAGAGAGAGAGAGAGAGAGAGAGAGAGAGAGAGAGAGAGAGAGAGAGAGAGAGAGAGAGAGAGAGACTGCTGTTTAATTCATGCTGAACCTCGATCATCCGATTTGGTCAAAGACACCAAAGAGAAGTCATCGATTATTTATCAGCCAACCGGGTAATGGAGCACTCAGAGGAGGTGTGTGTGTGTGTGTGTGTGTGTGTGTGTGTGTGTATGTGTGTGTCTGTGTGTGTCTGTGTGTCTGTGTGTCTGTGTGGTGTGTGTGTATGTGTGTGTGTCATTGTGTGTCTGTGTGGTGTGTGTGTGTGTGTGTGATAACAACAATAGCCTTTTAGCACAACATGTTAACTGAAATGTCTCCTGATGTGTTTTTAAAGCTGCAGCTCTGTGTTCTGTCACTTCCTGTTTGTTCCACTCGGCTGCTTCCTCCTCCATCATCATCATCATCATCATCATCATCATCATCATCATCATCACCATCATCATCATCAGTAGAGTTTACAGTTTTTTCTCAGTCTCTTTGGTACACTTCTCAGATCAGAATTTAAATTCTCAAAACTACCTGTTCAATCTTGAACGTCAAAAAAGCAGTTTCTGATTTCTTTGAACGAGCTGCGAATGCTTTGGTCCATCCATGCAGATGATGATGTACCCTTCTCTGCTCTTTCCTACATTATCAATTACTTATGTCATTTTGATCCAAATGCATTATAATGGTCTCTGTTGAATAGTCTCCCCCCCCCCACCAGATTTAGGCATTAGTTCATAACAAGTTGTCATAATATGTCAATAATATTCCATTAAACTTTTTGTCTAAATCTGTCCTGATTTGGTAAATAGCTCCCAGGTGAATCTTTCTCTAACGAAGGTGCATCAACTGGCAAGTGTATATATATATATATATAGATAGATATAGATATAGATATATTTTCTGACAAACAAAAATTGAAAACGGCTCAATGTAACCCAAAGTATATATATCCCTTGTGTTGACTTCGGGTTACAATGAGCCGTTTTCAATTTTTGTTTCATATCAGAAAATATGGGACGTAGAAATAATCGCTGAAAATGTGTAGAAGAAAAATGTAACAATGTTAAATGTTGAATTTTTTTCAAGGTTGACGGGAAGACAACACAAGGGTTTATATATATATATATATATATATAGCAATAACCAGCACAATGTTACAATGAAGGTCAGGAGGTATAGGAAGACTGCACTGTAATTCCTACAGCACTGCATGTACAGTTTTCCCTAAGGAGATTGTCCTATGTTCACATTTCTTGGTCTATTAGTGCTAGGCAGTGCTGTCTTCTCCTTTCTGTATCGCAATGACTGTTGTGTCTGTCAACAAATGTGAATCTTGTCCAGTCTCTTGCAATCTAACTCCCACATACACTAAGGTGTAACCTGCAATTTACAATAATGGTCATGAAAACGTTAGCCATAGTTTAGATCAGAACATCCCTCCAGAGTACACTGTTATATTAACAACATGACTAAGCATCCTCTTATCCATACAAAATGAGACAAGGACTGGTCGTTCTGATGGCACTGACGTGTTCATTGACACATATTTACTTTGGAGAGATGAACTAAGGACTGGCTCTTGCAGGTAATTCATGGTGTGTTGTTCATGGTGTATTTTTACACTTAAATGCACTCACTGTTTTGTAAATGTCGAGGATGATTCGAGAAATGTACCAAAGCGACTGAGAAAAACTGTAAAAATAATCAATTTTCTGATTCTAATCCCTGTATTAAATTAGATGAGGCTCTCCTGTGTTCTTTGACCTTTCAAAATAAAAGTCCCCGTAATTTATTCAGAAGCTTTACCATCGTCACGTGTTTGTAGTTAGTAATAGTAGTAGTTGTAATTATTAAAATGATGTAATAAACCTGCAGAAATAACGAAGTGGAGCAGGTCTTCCATCAGAGCATTATTTTAGTTTGTCTATCTGAGGATTGTTTCTGCAGCTCAGTTATTATTTTTACATTTAATTATTTTAAATCTGTGTGTCTGTGTGGTTGTGTGTGTTTGTGTGTGTCTGTGAGTGAGTGTGTGTGTGTGTGTGTCTGTATGGTTGTGTGTGTGTGTGTCTGTGTGTGTGTGTCTGTGTGTATGTGTGTGTCTGTGTGTGTGCATGTATGTATGTGTATCTGTGTGTTGTCTGTGTGTGTGTGTGTGTGTATGTGTGTGTGTCTGTGTGTGTGTCTGTGTGTGTGTCTGTGTGTGTGCATGCATGTATGTGTATCTGTGTGTTGTCTGTGTGTGTGTGTCTGTGTGTGTGTATAAACAGTGTGTGTGACCTCGGGTCAAATTTGACCTGTTTTCAGAGTTTTTTATATCAGAAATATGGGTTTCTTACAACCAAAATTTTTTTTCATGGTTCAACGGTTAAATATTACCAGACAGTCACCAGATTTTAATAGATTTTCTGGCTGCTGAGTGAAGTAAATCTACCGGCATATTTTACAGCATCTGGCTGCTGAATGGTGCTAATTTTTACACATTTCATACATGTGTAATGTCTCAACATGTTGGTAAAACTCTCATAATTATTAAAACCATATAATAAACCTGCAGAACTTTGAGAGTTTGGGCAGAACTTGCCGAGTGGATCGGTTCTCCCATCAGATAGCGTGTGGACGCCGGAGGATTTTAATCTCATAATAAGTTCCTCTCCTCTCTGTCGGCTCGTCTATCTGATGATTGTTTCGGCGGCTCAGTTATTATTTTTCGTGG
This sequence comes from Perca fluviatilis, assembly GCF_010015445.1. NCBI lineage: Eukaryota > Metazoa > Chordata > Actinopteri > Perciformes > Percidae > Perca > Perca fluviatilis. The sequence continues at coordinate 1,808,749 of NC_053132.1, forward strand.
TGTAAAAGTTGTTCCAGCCGGCAGTCGGCCGGTGATGGATGTCGGCGCCGAGAGTCCCGTCCGAAACACCGCGGCGGAAACACAGAGACTATTATTCCTTATCATCTTCTGAACATTATAAGCGGCGAGTTATCGCGGCGCTGAGAGGAGGCGCTCTGATAGGCTGTCACCTCCTCTCCTCCGATAATCTCCCAGAGATGAGAGGGGGGGGGGGGAGGGAGGGGGGTGGGCTGAGTGACAGAGATATTACCGCCAGGAGAGATCTGAGCCGTGATTCGCTCCATGACAAATGACCTGCAGGTGTGGACAGCAGACTGTCTGACAGCTCGAATTATAGAAGGAAATATCATCCAATCTGCC
>NC_053132.1:1819108-1849108 GCF_010015445.1 Perca fluviatilis
GGAAGCGAAGCAGGTGCATTCTGGGAGTTGTTGTCTTTCATCCACATGAGCCAGAAACACATGTTCTGGCTTTTCTTGGTCTAGAAGGCACAAACTTCTAAAAAAAACACTCACATTTCTACTATATAAATGACCCAATTTAATAAATATTCATGTTTCCAGCGGTGAAATATCTCTTTAAAACACGGGAACTGGGCATGAAGGCTCCTGTCCCTCTCCTCTCTTCATTCTTTGGTTTCATTCATTCTTTTTACTTCTTTCTTTCCTTCCTCGACTTACATCTGATTTCCCTCCTTTAGTTTAACTCCCTCCTCCTGAATGCTCAGTGTTTGTTGTAGATTAATGCAGAGTGTCTGTGTGTGTGTGTGTGTGTGTGTGTGTGTGTGTGTGTGTGTGTGTGTGTGTGTGTGTGTGTGTGTGTGTGTGTGGGGGGGGGGGGGGGGGGGGGGGGGGGGGGGGGGGGGGGGGGGGGGTGTTGTTATTGTGTGTGTGTTGGTGTGTGTGTGTGTGTGTGTGTGTGTGAGTGTGTGTGTGTGTGTGTGTGAGTGTTTGTGTTTGTGTGTGTTTGTGTCTGTCTGTGTGTGTGTGTGTGTGTTTGAGTGTGAGTGTGTGTGGTTGTGTGTGTGTGTGTGTGCATCTGTATGTGTGTGCATGTGCGTGTGTGTGTATGTGCATGTGTGTGTATCTGTATGTGTGTATGCGTGCATCTGTTGTGTGTGTGTGTGTATGTGTGTGCATGTGTGTGCATCTGTATGTGTGTGTATGCGTGCATCTGTGTGTGTGTGTGTGTAAACAGTGTGTGTGACCTCGTGTTAAGCCTCGTTAGCTCTCTCAGCGTCAGGTTTGTTTGCAGGTAATTAGTTTGTTTTGTCTCTTTGTTTGTCTTGTTTTTAGTTTAATCAACAAAATGGCCGACCTCTGGGGACACCCCCCTCCGGTCGTCACGGCGACACGGCGGCCGCTGACTCAGACGGGCTGATCGATAAGCAGACTGAGTTCAGAGTTTATCTCTCAGACAAGAGTTTAAAATGTTCTGGTGACTTCCTCCTTCAGAATAAGAGCTCTGTGCTCCTGAACGTTTAGATGAAGTTAAAGTCATCAGGAACATCATTAATTAGACATATTTACCTTAATATCTATATATTATATTATATATATTATAACCAGACTGATCTCATGAAGTGGCGTATGTATGACACGCCAATTCGTATGCCATTATTGGCGTGTTATCAAGACGGAGACAACACGGACGCCACGGCACGAATGCCACGGCACGGACGCCACACCATGGACGCCACAACACGGACGCCACGGCACGGGACGCCACGGCACGGACGCCACACCATGGACGCCACGGCACGAATGCCACGGCACGGACGCCACGGCACGCACACCACGGCACGGACGCCACACTATGGACGCCACAAACACGGACGCACGCGACGCACACCACGGGACGGACGCCCCCACCATGGACGCGCACAGCCGGACGCGACGACGAATGCCCACGGCACGAATGCGCCCGGCACGGACGCCACAACGCAGGCGCCACACCATGGACGCCACAACACGGACGCCACGCGAGCCACGAATGCCGCGACGCGGGCGCACACCATGGACGCCACAACACGGACGCCGCCACGGCACGCCCCCACCATGGACGCCACGGCACACGGAATGCCACGGACGCGGGCCACGCGACGCCACGCACGCACGCGACGCCTACTATGGACGCCACAACACGGACGCGCACCGCGGCACGCCACCGCGGGACGGGCGCCACACCACGCCGACGCACGCGCACGCCACGCGACGCGCACGCACACGACGCGCGCACGCGACGCGGCGCACGGCACGGACGCCACACCATGGACGCCACGACACGCACACCACGGCACGGACGCCACACTATGGACGCCACAACACGGACGCCACGGCACGCACACCACGGGACGGACGCCACACCACGGACGCCACGGCACGGATGCCACACCATGGACGCCACAACACGGACGCCATGGCACGAATGGCACGGACGCCACGGCACGGATGCCACACCCGACGATCCCGCACGGACGCCGGGGCGCCCGCGACGCGGGCCGACGCGACCGCGCACACCATGGACGCCACAACCACGGGACGCGACGACGGACGCCACACCATGGACGCCACAACACGGACGCCCGCGAGCACGAACGCCACGCGACGCCACGGCGCCCGACGCGCCACGCCACGACGCGGCGCACACGCGCGCCGCGGCACAACCGCACACGACACGGGCGCGCACGGAACGTTCAGCGTGCCGTGGCGTCCGTGCCGTGGCGTGCGTGGTGTGGCGATCGTGCTTGAGCGTGTGTTTGGATATTCTTCAGCGTGTGTGTGTGTGTGTGTGTGTGTGTGTGTGTGTGTGTGTGTGTGTTTGGACATTCTTCAGCGTGTGTGCAGAAGATAACAAGTTTATAATATGAACACCTGCGAGGAGACAGCAGGGCGTGGAGGGACCACACCAAGAACCAGAACCACATCTCTCTTCAGTGTGATATTAGATGTGAGAAGAAGGAAATGGTTCTAACGTTGCTCTTTAGATGTCCCACACCAGGAGTCATTTATATAGTTCTATTATATAGTGATCTATTATCTGTTCAAGACATGTTCTAGTAAAGAAAAGACAGAAAATACATATGCGTGTGTGCTGTGTGGTTAGAAAAAATTTAAGGGTGAGGCTATTTGCACCCCTGGTACAATTAGCAGTATGCTATTTGCACCCCTGTGCATTTACAGTACCTTGGCATATATTTACACACAGTTATCCATACTACTCATGTATTACACCTTTTTGGAATATTATCGCCCTGACATTCTTACCCTAACCATAACCATCCCACTCCTCTTGCCTAAACCTAACCAACCAGACCAGAGCAGGCATATTCATGAGTCTTCCCCTACCACCCTGCAAAAAAAAAATAATAATTCGCGTTCGCGGGTCCTGACTTGCGCAATTGCATGCAAATTATCCAATCCAAATTAAAAAAAATAAGATCACCACACAGGGGGGGAATCAAACTCCAAACTCCCATACCAAAGGCAAGCGCACTAACCACTCACCTAGCAGTTCTTTCTGGAAGTTGAACAACTTTTTACCAATTGGTTTCTTCAAGCCTCGGTTGCTAGGTAACCATACTGTATACAAAAAAATAGGTACTAACTAACAAACTAACGGTTGTATGCTTTCACTGAAGACAGAAAGCGCAACTGTAGTATCCATTTTCCGCTAGAAATTCAATTGTTATAAACTTTAGAGACAAAACTTCCCTAATATGCCAGTTTCTGCGGTCATGGAAGATGAACGTCCGCCATGATTTCGGTGCACACGAGCAACGTTTTTTTGTTGTTACATCACAGGGTGTAAATAGCTCAGGTGTGTGGCCGAGGCTATTCGTACCGGGGGTGCAAATAGACACTCCGAAAATTTAATCAGAATCTACATGTGTAGATGTCTTCTGTCTTCAACCTAACCAAGTAATGATCGTCCTCTCTATAAAGATATATCGGTCAGGTTCCCTTGATATGGAATTAGTTTATCGTTATGAACAGAGCTACAAACAATTTGCTTCAGCCCCACTGGATTTAAAGGTCCACTCTGTAGTGTTTTAAGTATTTTATTACCTAAAATCAGTGTCTTCGTTCATAAATATGTCCTCATTGGTGTAAAATGACCTCTGTTGATGATCTGACTTATCCTTGTTAGCGAAGAATTTCTTATCTGTGTTTACATCGGACGGGTAAGTCCAACAAGCTTCCACGTTGTCCTGTAGTGGCAGAGAGGGACATAGAGCACTAGCCGACCTGTCTAGCTAATCCATGACGTGTTTCCATTCAGAGCCAGCGTCACGTGACTGAAAGCAGCTGAAACGGAGAAGGAGATCAGTGAGAGGCGCTGGTCGCTGGCCTTTAGTTCATAATGGAGGATCAGACTGATGCCGAGCCACAGGAGAAGGAATCCTTGTCGCCAAAAAAAGCCAAAATTGGAAGACATGTTGTCATATCTTCTTGGTACATAACGGCTACTGTAGATGCAACAAGCATTTGAATAAGCAAGGTGCTAGAGAGTACTATTTGTTTAAATGCAAAATACTATTTCACCGCTAGACAGGAGAAACTCCTCCACAGTGGACCTTTAAGTGACATCTGTTGTAATGATCTGTAGATGTTGGAATAAAGTGACTCTACATGTAATTTACTTACTCAAAGAGGTAGATTTAATGTGAAGTTACCCTTTAATATTTGTCCTATAACAAATATCACAGCAGGAAATACTCCAATGACAATCCTTTAATTATCAGTTTATCACTTTAATAAAACTTTGGGCTGTTTAAATCTGTTAATGTGTTTGTTTAGTTGTTAAAGCCGGGAGAAATAAACAGAAAAAGTTAAACTAGTCGGAGGAAAACTTCTCTGGAAACTGAACAACATTTTAAAGTTGTGTCTGTGCTCGTTAAGGAGGGTCAGGTGAGTCGCAACGATCCAATCAGATCGCTAACGAAGTTAACGAGCCGGACCGATACCTGGACACACACACACACACACATACACACAGACACACACACACAGATGGATCAATAGGTGGAGCATTGATCAGTGGTAATGGAGAGAATCCGTCTGAGAGAACGAGCTGCGACTACACAGATTGATGATTTCAAGAGAAGTCACATTTACTGTTTAATATATATATATATATATATACACACACACACACACACATACACACGGTATATATGAAGTCTGTTAAGCTGCAGTGAAGCTCAGTCTTTTCATTTAGTCACAAACATAAGTTCCTAACGACGACAACAAGACACAAAAAGAAGAACATTTATTTCTTTGCCTTCTCTCTCTACACTCGACTTTAACACGCAGCATAAGAACGGGACAGTTAAGTTTAGGAAAAGATGGTGGTGGTGGGTCCCAAATGTATGTTTCAGTGACACATACACGGGCCCTGGAAGCAGTGGTGTAGTCTAATGTATTGTAGTACTGTAGTGGGTATACTGTACTGTATATAAATATATACTGTATATTGGCCAGAATCTGCTAGTTTGAATGCACATAAACGGTAGCTGCTGAAAAGAGAGAGCCTGTTAGCTTAGCTTCAAGATGGCTGACACTTGACTCACATCGGCCAGTGACAGTCCCACGCGAACGCCATACTTTGTTGCAGGCCACGGCGTTCGCAGACATAGTCGTGCCAATGCCACTTGCTTCATGGTGCCAATACACCATATACTCAAACGTTTTAAATGACGGGCGAGCATGTACTCGTAGCGCGCTGCGTGAGCGGCGCTGCTCCAGAGGGAAGGTACCAGCAAGTCGGACTCAAGGATATTCTGTCTTTCTCTGCACGGTTCTACTTCTATGTGGGGATATTAATCTAAACCCCGGGCCTTTGGATTATCAAGATCGTGTGGACGCTCTACAATCAGCTGTTCCCATTCATGGGTTGGAAGCGCCGCTGACCTATATCCAAGGCTCCAGCGTGGGAAAACGAGGTAACCCCCTGACAAGCTCGGCTCCTAAGTTCATTCCTGAGAAAATATTAACATCAGTGATCCACGCAGAGCCAGCAGCAACTGCAAATACTGCCGCCTTACTTAAACAGCAGCAAATGAAACGGTTTCAGACTGTGAACCACGCGAGCGTGCTTTGGAACCCGAAAATAAAGCCGAAGGGAATTTTTGGAGGACATTTAAACATCCGCAGCATTGCTTCAAAGACTGAGCAGATCGAACATTTGTTAACGGACTCAAATCTTGATTATCTTTGCTTAACAGAAACTTGATTAACCTTGTGTGGTCCTTCGGGTCCAAGTGACCCGAAGGACAACACAAGGATTATGTACTTCCCTTTACTTTGTTGAGAATTGCTCTCTAAACCCTGTTTCTTGTAAAGTAAGTAAGTAAAGTTTATTTCTAGAACACATTTAAACACAGTTTAAGCTGACCAAAATGCTGTACAAACAAGAACTAAGGTGCTGTATTAACCCTTGTTTAGAGAGCAATTCTCAACAAAGTAAAGGGAAGTACATAATCCTTGTGTTGTCCTTCGGGTCACTGGGACCCGAAGGACAACACAAGGGTTAACTCCTACTACTCCCTCTTCTATAGTGAAAGTGTCGGGATACACCTTGTATAGACACGACAGAAACAAGGGTAAAGGCCGCGGTGTGCTGATTTACGTAAAAGATCACATCCCAAGAAAACAACTGGACATCAGTGATTGTAACTTGGAGTGTTTGGGGACTAGTATTACTTTATCTCCTCAAATGACTTTCTGTGTATTAGCAATTTATTGACCTCCTAAAGCTACTAATGATTTATTTATTTCTCTTGGTAACTTACTTAAACAATGTGATGGAGAAGAAGTCATTCTTTTAGGTGACTTTAATTTAAATTGGTTGGAGAAATCATGTAGAAACAAACTTAAAGAAATAACAAAACCTTTTCAAATGACACAACTATTAAGTAAACCAACTCATATAACAAGATCTTCTCAAACCTTAATAGATTTAATACTGACAAATAAACCCGAGAGAATAATTAAAACTTATAATCTAATTACAGGCATGTCTGATCACAATTTAACCCTAGTAGCTAGACAATTGATAAAAACAAGGTGCAAGAACGAAATTCAAATGAATAGTAAAATGTGTATCACATTCATTCCAAAGAAAGATTTACAAATGGTTGAAAAAGATTTTAAAAAAAACAAAGTGGGCAGACATCTTGGAGAAAAAATCTTGTGAACAGGGCTGTCATGATCTTATGTTGGCAGTAAATGACATCTTAACCAAATATACAAAAAATAAGCAAAGAAAGCGACATGCAAAACGAAATTTGCCATGGTTCAACAAAATTATTTGGGATATTATGAAAAAGCGAAATGTGGCGCTAAAAACATTTCTAAAATCAGGACTAACAACGGATCGATTTGCATTTACAAGTCAAAGAAATAAAGTTACAGCTGAGCTTAGAAAGGTCAAAGCCAGTTCTTTTCTTGAAATCATTAGAAATGCAAAAGGTAATAGTATAATAATATGGAAAACTATTGATAAATTGATTGGAAAAGAAAAGTCAAAATGTGAAAATATTCATCTCAATATTAATGGAAAAATTATTGATGACTTTTGCAATAACAACACATTTTAATGAATATTTTTTAAACAGTGTCCAAGAACTGGCTCAGAATTTTCAAATTGCTCATCCATCTCTCATAATCAGTGACAAATCTGATTTTAATCTTAGCTAAATAACTACAACTAAAGTTGAAAAAATAATTATTGTGCTAAACAGCAGCAAAGCAAAATATATTTATGGATTTGATACTTCTTTTCTGAAACAATATAAGGACATCTTCTCTGATCCGTTGACAACAATGATTAATCAATCGATTAGTGAGGGTATTTTTCCAGCAGCCCTAAAATCTGCGATTGTCACCCCTATATTTAAGTCTGGAAACAAACAAGACATGAACAATTATCGTCCAATAAGCATCCTCCCGGCGGAACAACTTACCACCCACTTTGACTCACAATCTCTCTTAAATCCAATGCAATTTGGTTTCAGATGTAAATACTCAACAGACTTTGCCTGTTGTTACTTCCTGGAAACTGTCAGGGCATATGTGGATCAGGAAGGGTGGTGGGAGCAGTATTCCTTGATCTGCGTAAAGCTTTTGATACTGTCAATCACCAGATACTTTACAGTAAATTAAATCAATATAGTCTCTCTGAGCACACTCAAAACTGGATAAGATCTTATTTGAGCGACCGACATCAGTGTGTACAAGTGAATAACATCCAATCTGCGTTTAGAGCCACCTTGATGGGAGTGCCGCAAGGGTCTATTTTGGGACCCTTGCTTTTTAGCGTCTATATAAATGACCTCCCTAGAGGGTGTTCGGACGTTGACGTAATCATGTACGCTGATGATTCGGTGATCTTCACTTTTGGGAAAACGAGGTGGAGATTACTGACAAATTATCAAAAGAGATGCAAAAAGTCGCAGAATGGTTACAGACGTCCTGTCTGACCTTAAACATTGATAAAACGGTCTCAATGTTTTTTTGCAAATAAACGTAAATTACAACTAACTCAAGAAATTCAAGTAAATGGACAAAAAATTAAAAATGTAACTGAAACAAAATATTTAGGTCTAGTACTTGACTCAAACCTTGGCTTTAAAAGTCACATAAAAAAAATTGGTAATAAATTGAAATTTAATTTGATGAACTATAAACATTAGAAATTCATTAACTACGGAAGCCTCAAATATATACCTCAATACTATGATTGTTCCACATCTTCTGTATTGCATGTCTAGTTGGTCTCAGGCGTGTAAAACTTCGTTAAAATTACTTGAATCATTATATAAAAGGGCCATAAAAATTCATGATAAAAAGCCTCGCCAGTACCATCACTGTAAAGTACAAAGTAAATATAACATTTTGAGTTTTGAAAACCTCATTAAATATAGTCAAATTTCTGCTCTATTTAAAATTATCCATAACATCGCTGCTCCCCCTTTGAGAAAATTTGTCACATTAAATTCGGAGAGAATTCCTATAGCCACATGGTCGACAGTCAGAGGAGAGTGCAGCGTTCCCAGACGTAGAACCACATACGGTCAACAATCGTTCTTTTATAAAGCAGCGAGCCTTTGGAACGATCTTCCAAACGAAATTATTTCATGCACAAATTATAGTACTTTTACACGCTTGACCAAACAGTGGTTATTATCAAAGCAAACCTGTACACACTGAATGACTGGGATATGATTGATGTAAACTGTGAGTGAGTGATAGATTCCTGGAGTGGAGAGTGTTTTTATGATGTGAGTGAAGTAATGCTTTCATGTATTATTGTGTATATATTTTATGAACTTTTGTAAGTAGAACATCAACCTGTCCAGGGACTGCGGGTGGAAATTAGCATGTTTTGCTATAACGGCATATGACATCTCTTCTTTTTTAGACTAATGTTTTTTGTGCATTGTCCCTGATCAAATAAAGAAATAAATAAATAGATAGATGCTTCGGATCATTTTGCGATACAATCAGGAAGAAACTTCAGAGGCTTCACAAGGCTTCGTTCGCCCATCACTAGTGTAAAGCAGGGGCGTAGGCAGAAATAGTATTTTTGGTGGGCAAGTACAAAAGTGAGTGGGCCATTTTCAAAAAGACGTAGAAGTAGTGAAAAGGACAAACTGGAAAAAACAGCAACAATTTTACCTTCAACATACTGCAGTACAACGGCAGTAGCAGTACTGTCTCCAACATTCCCAACAATGCTCTGTCTAAAAGTTTGTACACAACAATATAGACAAAAACCTGTCGACTTTAACCTCTTCAGGATCAAATATATTTCACCGGCAGAACCTGCAGCATTGGCTCTGCACAGCACAATTATAAAATGAACCATTTTATTATCCAAAGTGGCGACTAAACATGAACCCAAACAGCAGGGAAGGTGTTTACATACTGCATGACATAGAATAATAGCCTGACCAGCCAGACCCACATCCAGATGTTGGGTCTGGGATCTCCCCATTGGTCAGGGCTCAATCCGAGGGGCGGGATAAACGGTTGTCTTTCAGATTCCCTCTGCACCAATAGGATAGCGCTACAATCAATCAGAGAAACGTTAGTTGATAGATTGAACTTTAAACTCCGAACACATCTTCCTTTTTTAAGAATGACTTCAGAGCCGTTCTTTGTTCTTTTCTCAAAGAAAAGCTGAACTCCAAGTCTTCCAGAAGGCCGCTGTTCACCAGCAGCAGCAGCAGCCATAAGGCCCGCCCACCGACTCTATACACGATGTGATTGGCCTGACCAGAGTTTGGTTTTTCCAGCTCACAAGCCAATGGAGAGTGCCTAGACCCCCCTGGCTGAAGATTACATTTGCTGCCGCTAGGGTGCGTCTAGATTTCTAGGCTAATAGAATAGCCTATATCAGACAGAAATCACAGATGGAACATATATCTTGTGTGCATTCATAACAGCATTGTTGCTTCAGGACTACGGTCAGATCATGAGCAGCAAATGTTCTACCAGCAGTAAAAGAAAATCAAAGAATGAAAACTTCCAGCCAAGCATTGTTTGAATTATGAAAGAGATAATGAAACGTGGCCAGCAAGGAGCCAAATCTTAGACAGTGTATGGCACATGTGTCAAACTGTCAAATCTGGCCCCTCGCAGATTATGATCCGGCCCGCATATCAATATAGGTTCACAATACATTTCGGCCCACATTTTCCGACAATTTTGTCACTTGTTCCGACGTTTTTTGGGCACTTTTTTCCTATGATGGCTGAGGAACTTTCTCCTGATTTCTTTAAGACTTTATGTCGACTGAACTGTGAGTGAGAAGATGTTACGGCTGATAGCTACGGGACGTAACAGAAGACTATATGACACATGCAATAAAACAGTCAAAGATATTTGACTTTTTCAATAAAATAAACATGTCTGGCCCTTGATGTGATTATTATTTTCCAGCGTGGCCCTCTGGGAAATTGAGTTTGACACCCTTGCCTGGTGTATGGAGTCCACGGCAGTGACAGGGTCAAAGAAAACTAAAAACTACATCACAGATAAGTTCTCTTCTTATTTAATGAGGGCAAGTATAGTACAAGTACCCCAACATGTGGACTGAAGTACAGTACTGGAGCACATGTACTTGGGTACATTACAACACTGCGCACAACTGTCCATCTTAATGAGAATCAGAAAACGTCCAGTGATTGGAGGATTTCTTTCTTACCTTTTGTGAATGTTTGCAGCAGCTGTTTCCTCCAGGTGAACATTCAAACTGTCAAACAGGAAGTGGGAGAACCCAAATGGACTTAAAGATGGGGGGGGGGGTTGGACTGTTCCATGTGGAGCAGAGTCCACAGGGGAGCAGTCTCTGATCTCATCTACTCAGTCCTGATCGGCCTGTTTTTCCAAGGTGAAGAAGGACATTTCTGGAGAACGGTTTTTACTCTAAATGTAACATTAGTGAGACAGCTTTGGTTACCTTTACATGACAAATGTAACAAAATGAGACGAAAACTTTGAAAAAAACTACAAAAGTTGTCCAATAAGTCTGTATTTCCTCTGCGTCCTGTCCAGACATCTCCAGATGTGTCTACTGAAAGTGTCTTTATGTGTTGTTGTTATTAATTTATAGATATTCAAATAGTACAGAATAATATACACATTATCAACACACACAAACACACAAACACACTCACACACACACACACACACACACAGACACATGCTCACATGCCCACGCACACACAGACACACACAGAGACACACTCACAGACACACATGCTCACATGCACACGACACACACACACACACACACACAGACACACAAACACGCACAGAGACACACAGAAGCACAGACGCACACACCAGACTGTGTGTTTCCTGCATCAGCATGTTACTGAACATCCACCATCTGTCTCTAACACAAACAGAAACAGTTTAACTGTTCTGTTAATGATCAATCACAACATGCAACCTGTCAGCCATCAGCATGGCAACAAAATATGCTCATCTAACGCACCAAGAATCTAATTTAAGTAGTAAACTGTTTTACATTTTAAAATGAACGGCACGAAAACGAGTTGTCACCAAACCCACCAGACTCCATGTAAATAATCAGGACTTTTAGCGTGTATAGAGCCAGTATATCTCCACCAGACTCCATGCAAATAATCAGGACTTTTAGCGTGTATAGAGCCAGCATATTTCCACCAGACTCCATGTAAATAATCAGGACTTTTAGCGTGTATAGAGCCAGCATATCTCCACCAGACTCCATGTAAATAATCAGGACTTTTAGCGTGTATAGAGCCAGCATATCTCCACCAGACTCCATGTAAATAATCAGGACTTTTAGCGTGTATAGAGCCAGCATATCTCCACCAGACTCCATGTAAATAATCAGGACTTTTAGCGTGTATAGAGCCAGCATATCTCCACCAGACTCCATGTAAATAATCAGGACTTTTAGCGTGTATAGAGCCAGCATATCTCCACCAGACTCCATGTAAATAATCAGGACTTTTAGCGTGTATAAAGCCAGCATATCTCCACATGTAAATGGGTGAATTAAGGGTTTATTTCAACCAAACCAGAGTGGTGATTGTTGGAACAGCGGAAAGATGAACCAAGACGGCTTTTGGATAGTTTTATTTAGTTTCTGTCCACTTTGAATGAAGTGTGTTTTACGATGATAAAAGTCCTGATTATTTACATGGAGTCTGGTGTAGTTTGGTGATGGTGATTTCGGGGCTGTTTCATGTTAAACTAAAAGGATCTTACTCTTTAACTAAAAGGTCTATCTCTGTAGGGATCCATCGCATAATGTTGTCAGACACTTAGAATAATAATCTGAGTCTGTCAGCAGCAACAACAGAACTTGTAGTGGACTCTAACTGCTGCTGAACATTAGTCCTGTAGGGTTACATTACAGCTTGGTTCTGGTTTGATACTGGACCAGGTTCACAGATTGTTGTCCCATCAGACACTCAGACACACACACACACACACACACACACACACACACACACACACACACACACACACACACACACACACACACGGAGACAGAGAGGCCAGGTTGGGTCCTGGTTATCTGCCGTCCTGGTAACTGGTTGTCAGTGTGTTTGAGAGAGACGGAGAGAGAGAGGACAACAAAGGAGACAGAAACGAGTGAAAAAAGGAAAACGAGTGTTGATGGAGGAGGGGAGCTGCTGCTGCCACGGCAACCGGAGCTCACTGCTCTCAATCAGGTCCTCAGGGAGACCCTGATCTCCGAGAGAGAGAGAGAGTGTGTGTGTGTGTGTGTGTGTGTGTGTGTGTGTGTGTGTAAAGGCTTGCCTGGATACAGAAACAGAATCACATGATATCCTGCGACAGAAGGAGAAGAGAGACTGTGATTATTATGCTCTCAACACACACACACACACACACACACAAACACACACACAGACACACACACACACACACACACACACACTCACACAGTCACACACACACTCACACAGACAGACACACACACACACACAGACACACACAAAGAGACACACACACACACAAATTTTCTAGTTTCTTCACTTCTCTGTGACACTAAACAAAATCCTTATTCCCTCATTCTTTTCCTATTTCCTTCCTTCCTTAATTATTCTTCCTTTACTTTACTTCCATCATTTCTTCCTTCCCTTTTCTTTTCATCCTTGCCTCCTTTCTTTCCTCCTCATTTCTTACCCTACCTTTTTCCCTACTTCTTTCATTCCTTCCTTCCTTCCATACTTACCTAAAATCATACATAAAGTCTACAGCTGCAATGATTAATAGGTTAGTTATATACAACACATTCTCACTCCCATCTGCTAAAATACGGACGCTTGGTCAGGTGACCTTTGGTCAGGTAATCTTTGGTCAGGTGACCTTTGGTCATGTGACCTTTGGTCAGGTGATCTTTGTCGTTGTTATTGACGCTAAAAGTCTCCTTTAAGCTGCTTACACATATAGCCGACGGCCGACAGTAAAGCCAGTCGAGATGATCATTCTCCCCGAGTTGGTCCAAAAAGTTCCTCAGAACACACCTACAAGACGAGACGAGACCTAATACATCTCTATAACAGCAGGCGGCGCCAATCTGTATTGTTGCCCAGGAAATGAAAACCGGCAGCTGATTGGATGAACGCGTCACATGGGTTTGTTTTCTCCAGAAATTCAAAGCCAGACTGTCATGGCGGCTCGTTCAGAATCCGATCTCATATTGGACTAAAATAGTTCACTGGAACATGTTTCTGAGAACATTTTAAGAGAGAAATAGGCCATGTGTCTGTGTGTGTGTGTCTCTGTGTCTGTGTGTGTGTGTGTCTGTGTGTGTGTGTGCAGTTGCTGAATCTGTCTTCATTTCAGATCAACAAAGGTCAGTTTAAAAGATTTTCATCAGATTTTGAGAGACTCTAGTCACCTCATCCTGCTCCTCATTTCTGGGTGAGTCCCGACGGGGTGGGGGGGAAAACATCGATACAGCATAGTATCGTGATATTTTTTGTGGTAATACTGTATCGATACACAGACGCCAAGTATGGGTCTATTATGATATATGTGTTGGTCAGTCTGTCTGCTTGACTATCCCATATTGCAGCAATAACATTGAAGTCAGATAAACAGAGACAAGTATCTTTTTCGATAAAACAGATGTTGACAACATTTTCCTTTTGGGGACATCATTTGAAATTTGGGAAAAATTTGAAGTTGGAAAAAAGGTAATACATTGCAATATATCGCAGAATATTGCAATTTGTTTAAAATCGCAATAATATCGTATCGTGACATAAGTGTCGTGATGATATCGTATCTTGAGGCCTCTGGTGATTCCCACCCCTAATATATACATATATATATATATATATATATATATACAGTACAGGCCAAAAGTTTGGACACACCTCATTCAATGCGTTTTCTTTATTTTCATGACTATTTAAAATGTAGATTCTCACTGAAGGCATCAAAACTATGAATGAACACATATGGAATTATGTACTTAACAAAAAAGTGTGAAATAACTGAAAACATGTCTTATATTTTAGATTCTTCAAAGTAGCCACCCTTTGCTTTTTTGATAGTGCTGCAAACCCTTGGTGTTCTCTCAATGAGCTTCATGAGGTAGTCACCTGTAATGGTTTTCACTTCACAGGTATGCCTTGTCAGGGTTAATTAGTGGAATTTTTCCCTTATTAATGGGGTTGGGACCATCAGTTGTGTTGTGCAGAAGTCAGGTTGATACACAGCCGACAGCCCTATTGGACAACTGTTAGAATTCATATTATGGCAAGAACCAATCAGCTAAGTAAAGAGAAACGAGTGGCCATCATTACTTTAACAGATGAAGGTCAGTCAGTCCGGAACATTGCAAAAACTTTTAATGTGTCCCCAAGTGCAGTCGCAAAAACCATCAAGCGCTAAAACGAAACTGGCTCACATGAGGACCGCCCCAGGAAAGGAAGACCAAGAGTCACCTCTGCTGCTGAGGATAAGTTCATCCGAGTCACCAGCCTCAGAAATCGCAAGTTAACAGCAGCTCAGATTAGAGACCAGATGAATGCCACACAGAGTTCTAGCAGCAGACACATCTCTAGAACAACTGTTAAGAGGAGACTGCGCGAATCAGGCCTTCATGGTCAAGTAGCTGCTAGGAAACCACTGCTAAGGAGAGGCAACAAGCAGAAGAGATTTGTTTGGGCCAAGAAACACAAGGAATGGACATTAGACCAGTGGAAATCTGTTCTTTGGTCTGATGAGTCCAAATTTGAGATCTTTGGTTCCAACCACCGTGTCTTTGTGCGACGCAGAAAAGGGGACCGGATGGATTCTACATGCCTGGTTCCCCCCGTGAAGCATGGAGGAGGAGGTGTGATGGTGTGGGGGTGCTTTGCTGGTGACACTGTTGGGGATTTATTCAAAATTGAAGGCACACTGAACCAGCATGGCTACCACAGCATCCTGCATCACAGCATCCTAGTTGGACCATCATTTATTTTTCAACAGGACAATGACCCCAAACACACCTCCAGGCTGTGTAAGGGCTATTTGACCAAGAAGGAGAGTGATGGAGTGCTGCGCGAGATGACCTGGCCTCCACAGTCACCGGACCTGAACCCAATCGAGATGGTTTGGGGTGAGCTGGACCGCAGAGTGAAGACAAAAGGGCCAACAAGTGCTAAGCATCTCTGGGAACTCCTCAAGACTGGAAAACCATTTCAGGTGACTACCTCATGAAGCTCATCAAGAGAAGGCCAAGAGTGTGCAAAGCGGTAATCAGAGCAAAGGGTGGCTACTTTGAAGAAACTAGAATATAAGACATGGTTTCAGTTATTTCACACTTTTTTGTTAAGTACATAAATCCATATGTGTTCATTCATAGTTTTGATGCCTTCACTGAGAATCTACAATGTAAATAGTCATGAAAATAAAGGAAACGCATTGAATGAGAAGGTGTGTCCAAACTTTTGGCATGTACTGTATATATAATAAGGGGGATTTTCTCGTCGCTTCAGACGCTGACAGACACTGTCCAAACGTCTGTATTTTAAGAGTTTGGAGTGAGAACGGGGTTGGTTTTAACAGACTTTTATACATATAGATAGATAAAGTCTACAGCTGCAATGATTAATAGTTTAGTTATATATACTGCATAGGAGTATATCGCACAATGTGATAAATAAATAAAATAAAACTACTGCACATTATCCTACTTCACATCTGAAGGAATACATGTGAAGTAGGATAATGTGCAGTAGTTTTATTTTATTTATTTATCACATTGTGCAATATACTGCTTTTATTGTATTTAATTTATTGATGTGTTAGATAAGTAGCGCTGTAGATGTCTGGTTCTATGGTTTTGTTGTGGAATACCCTAACCTAAAGGATTATTAGGAACACCATACTAATACCGTGTTTGACCCTATCCTCTCAATATGGGCCAACATTTCTAAAGAATGCTTCCAGCACCTTGTTGAATCACTGACACAAAGAATTAAGGCAGTTCTGAAGGTGAAAGGGATCCCCCTCCCCCCACACCATTACCCACCACCACCACCAGCCTTCCCAGTGATAACAAGGCATAATGGGTCCATGTTCTCATTCTGTTTACGCCAAATTCTGACTCTACCATCTGAATGTCTCAACAGAAATCGAGACTCATCAGACCAGGCAACTTTTTTACAGTCTTCAACTGTCCAATTTTGGTGAGCTCGTGCAGATTGTAGCCTCATGTTCCTATTTTTAGCGGAGATGAGTGGTACCCGGTGGGGTCTTCTGCTGGTGTAGCCCATCCATCTCAAGGTTGTGCGTGTTGTGGCTTCACAAATGCTTTGCTGCAGACCTCGGTTGTAACGAGTGGTTATTTGAGTCAAAGTTGATCTTCTATCAGCTGGAATCAGTCGGCCCATTCTCCTCTGACCTCTACCATCAACAGGACATTCTCCTCTGACCTCTAGCATCAACAAGGCATTTTCACCCCCCAGGATTGCAGCATACTGGATGTTTTTACTTTTTCAGACCATTCTTTGTAAACCCTAGAAATGGTTGTGGGTGAGAATCCCAGTAACTGAGCAGATTGTGAAATACTCAAACCAGCCCGTCTGGCACCAACAACCATGCCACGCTCAAAGTAGCTTAGATCACCTTTCTTTCCCATTCTGACATTCAGTTTGGCATTCAGGAGATTGCCTAGACCTGGACCGCACCTCTAAATGCATTGAAGAAGGTTTGATTGGTTGATTAGATAATTGCATTAACGAGACATCTTACAGGTGTTCCTAATAATCCTTTAGGTGAGTGTATGTGTCAATATGCCTGTACTGTACAACAAATTGCCTCCCGGGGACAGGTTTTCCAAGTCTAAGTCTAATATACTATTAAATGAATGGCAGATTATTTGACATCGGTTGACTGTGTGTCCTGATCTACTGGATGTTAACTGTTTGTTTGGATTCAATGTGATTTTGTAAACTCACTCATTTCATTTCCACCATCAAGAGCTGTGATTCTGTAAATGCATGTGAGAGAACAATATCCATCAACAAATATTAAATAAAGGGTTCATTCTTTGATTGTTTCTGTGACTCTGTCGGATTGAAAATAAAAACCCCAAAGAGAAATAAATAAAAGAGCGTAATAATGAGGTTTGAGGTTATCAGAGATTTATCTTAATCAAATCCTGTTTGTGCTTTTGTGTCCGCTGAGAGAAACGAGGCATTTAATAAAAGTTCGTTAATCCTTTTCTCTGTTTTCTGTCTTCGGCAAGAAAAACACATTTTAATCACCGTGTTTAAACACAATGAACGACCAGAGGAGATATGAAACGTGAACGATAAGAGAAACACATGATGTAACTGCAGTAAGTCAAATCTCAGCTGAATGTTAAACTGGCTCTTTTATATTCTTTCAATAATTACGTTCTTAATGTGTTCTGGTAATAACTTTGAACTGCGTATGTGTATCAAACGGGCTTCATACATATACCTGGCTTGCCTCATACTCTGGGATCTGGACCCTAAAAAGACTGGACAATAGACCCTAAAGAGACTGGACATTGAATCCTAAAAGGACTGGACCATAGACCCTAAAGGACTGGATTAGGGCCCCCATTGACCCTAAAGGGACTGGACCATGGACCCTAAAGGACTGGACTATGGAACCTAAAAGGACTGGACCATAGACCCTAAAAGGACTGGACCATGGACCCTAAAATGACTGGGACATAGACCCTAAATGGACTGGGACATAGACCCTAAAAGGACTGGGACATAGACCCTAAAAGGACTTGACCATAGACCCTAAAATGACTGGACCATGGACCCTAAATGACTGAACAATGAACCCTAAAAGGACTGGACCATAGACCCTAAAATGACTGGACCATAGACCCTAAAAGGACTGGACCATGGACTCTAAAAGGACTGGACCATGGACTCTAAATGGACTGGAACATGGACTCTAAAAGGACTGGACCATAGACCCTAAAAGGACTGGACCATGGACGCTAAAAGGACTGGAGCATAGACCCTAAAGGACTGGACCATAGACCCTAAAAGGACTGGACCATAGACCCTAAAAGGACTGGAGCATAGACCCTAAAAGGACTGGACCATGGACTTAAAAAGGACTGGACCATGGACTCTAAAAGGATTGTACCATAGACCCTAAAAGGACTGGAGCATATACCCTAAAGGACTGGACCATAGACCCTAAAAGGACTGAACCATAGACCCTAAAAGGACTGGACCATAGACCCTAAAAGGACTGGAGCATAGACCCTAAAGGACTGGACCATAGACCCTAAAAGGACTGGGGGGGTTGTAAGTCCATCCCCCCTGTAAATTGCGCCTGTGGTTGTTTCCTTGAATCACTTCTTACGTTTACCTTTGTAAGTTAGTACCGTGTACGAAACCAAAAGGCTCAACCTGACCTCGGGAGTGTGTGGTAAGATGGCCGGTTCTACTCTGAATGAGGTCTGGAATGCGTTCAAAGCGAGAGGTTTTAAGCAGGCGGAGTCAACGTTAGCGGATCAAACCTGACCAACCTCCCTGCGCGGACTTTCTCTTTATCAGTACTACTCGCTACCGTCATCGTTCTGTGATCACGAAATATGCTTCCCATTGAAATACATTGCTTTAAAATTCGTAATCACCACACAAAAAAAAGACATTTACGTGTCCTGTCCACGAATTTATAGATTCAATAACGTGACCGTATCACGAAGTGCCGTGAGACCGGGCTGCTGGCCCGGTGGCTTGAGTTGGTCCGTCTGGCTGCAGGTAGCCTTCCCAGATGCAGAACTAACAGATTAAACAACTGATTTGTTGCTGCTGCTGGTCGTGTTCTCAATGATTAATCCTTACAGTGTTGTTATTGCTGCTGACTTGTCTTGTAATGATTGTATGCGTAAGGTTGGCTTCACACTGGCTGCGTGGCGTGTGAGCGTGGCGTGAGCGTGGCGTGAGCGTGGCGTGAGCGTGGCGTGAGCATGGCGTGTCACTTGCGTGGTAGCTGCATGCCGTTTTCTATGTCTTTGCACACCATCTATGTCTTTTGCTGCTAGCCTGGTCTCTACACATGCATGTTTCCCATAAATATAAATATATACTGATCTGATTACAGCAAAGACAATGTCAGCAGTATTGGCGGCAAAATAGGCTCCAGAATATTTCCTTCTGTATTGACATGTGACATATTTGAAAATCAATCATTATCAATTTGTTATTATTTACATTTATATATCTGCATTTATGTAAAAACCTCAAGACTTTCAGACATCAACATGTCATTAATTAAATGTATTTGTGTCTAAATGACATAAACATCATGTCGTGTGAAAAATAGCCGCGCCTGAGATGTGCGTGTCACGCAGGCTGTGTGCAAGCTTTAACATGGGAGCCCAAATTAGATTAGATTACATTACATTACATTCCATGTCATTTAGCTGACGCTTTTATCCAAAGCGACTTACAATTAAGTGCTTTCAACTGTGAAGGTTCAAACTCCAGACAACAAGTAGTAAGTGCAAGTACAAAGCTACAAAGAGACATATGAAAGTGCAGGTTCAAGAATTTTTCTTTTTAGGTGTAGTCTGAAGAGATGTGTTTTTAGCCTTCGGTGGAAGATGTGTAGGCTTTCAGCCATCCTGATGTCGATGGGGAGCTCGTTCCACCATTTGGGAGCCAGGACAGTGAACAGTCTGGATTTGGTTGAGTGATTAGTTCTCCCTCGCTGTGGGGGGGCAGCAAGCAGTTTGGCTGATGCAGAGCGAAGTGTGCGGGTTGGGGTATATGGTTTAACCATGTCCTGGATGTAAGCTGGGGCTGATCTGTTCATGGTCCTGTATGTAAGTACTAGTGTCTTGAAGCGGATCCAGGCAGCAACTGGTAACCAGTGAAGAGAGCGGAGGAGCGGTGTAGTGTGAGAGAACTTGGGGAGGTTGAAGACAAGTCGAGTTGCTGCGTTCTGAATGAGCTGCAGGGGTCGGATGGCACATGCAGGCAGGCCAATCAGGAGGGAGCATGCAGGCAGGCCAATCAGGAGGGAGCATGCAGGCAGGCCAATCAGGAGGGAGCATGCAGGCAGGCCAATCAGGAGGGAGTTGCAGTCGTCTAGACGTGAGATGACTAGAGCCTGAACCAGAACCTGAGCCGCCTTCTGCGTTAGAAGTGGACGTATCCTTCTGATGTTATGCAGCATGTATCTACACGATCAGGTGGTTGCAGCAATGTTGGCAGTGAAGGAGAGTTGGTCGTCAAGTGTCACACCCAGGTTTTTAGCAGTCTGGGTGGGGACTCCCACAGAGTTGTCAATTGTTATAGTCAGGTCTTGGGTAGGAGAGCCCTTCCCTGGAAGGAAAAGGAGCTCAGTCTCAGATTAGATTAGATAATACTTTATTCATTCCACAATGGGGAAATTCACTTATTACAATAAATAAAAACGGACACGCCATACATCTGACAGGCTCACGCCACGCAGCCAGTGTGCAGGAGGCCGTAGCTGCTGTCTGTACCCTCTGGGATAATAATGAAGATGACATTGACCTTGACCTTGAGGCCCATTGACCTGGAGGCCCATTGACCTTGACCTTGAGGCCCCTTCATCACACCCCCAAACGGCCCGTCAGACACCGCCTACCAAGAGTCTGGGTCTGCCGAGGTTTCTTCCTAAAAGGGAGTTTTTCCTCGCAACTGTCGCAATAGCCACTGCTAATGCTTGCTCCTGAGGGAATTACTGTAATTGTTGGGGTTTTGGAATTTATAGAGTGTGGTCTAGACCTACTCTATCTGTAAAGTGTCTCGAGATAACTCTGTTATGATTTGATACTATAAATAAAAATGAATTGAATTGAATTGACCTGATGGGGACTTTGTGTGTTGATGAGGAAATGTTGGAGGTGAAAGAAGCGACAGAGTCTGAAGTGACTTGCTGACTTTATTCATCGAGTGCAGCCGACAGTCATCCAACGAGATTTACATTCAAAACAAAACGAGTGGAGCCGACCGGACACGTCAGCTTTGATTGACAGCGCTATAAATTTGTGAAGACATTAACGTTCAGTTTTCTTTTCTTTTTTTTTGGATACAAAACAATGGTTTGTTTTCAGTGTGGCACCACCACATATACACACACACACACACAGGTTTAATAACAACATGACTCAACATCCATTTATACAAAACAATCTGAGATATAAATACATATTTATCATCTGTATGTTACAAAAAGAGTTCCCTCGGTGACGTGATCAAACACAGTGACGTATAAATATTCAGCCAAAAATCACAAAACCCACAGAGAAAACACAAGGGGGCGGGGCTTGGATGCATGGGCGGGGCTTAAGTGTTCAGGGCGGGGCTTAGGGAGGAGGAGGAGGAGCTAGAATAAAAAAAGACAACGCTGAACAAGAAGACAGAGAGTAACAGTAGCCTATCAGGATGCAGGATTTGTTTGTACAGTGTGATGATGAAATAAAAGACAAGATAAAAGTAAATCAACAAACAGGCAGAGGTGAGAAGTCACTGAAACTGCTCAACCCCCCAAAAGATTCTTGTTAGAAACTCGTTCATCTGCTAAATTCTAGTTTTTACAATACCCTCTGGACTGTGATTGGCTGACAGCAGCAGAGGTGAACTAGCCTGGCTCTGCCCTCCTACGTACATCCGCTCAATTCTTTCATTTTCCTTCAGTACATTGTCTGGGTTTGCGGTATATTTTTGGGTTTTCTCCGGTCCAATCAGCAAACAGAGGGAGGGGCTGAGAACGATGACTTTGAGGTTGTGCGCTAGTTAGAGTTGTATTTCCGTAATGGTGGCGGAGAAAGATGCGAGCGAAGCCATTCCGTCTGTTGTGGCAACGCTGCCGAATATCCACAAGTTAAAGCCCGAGCAAGAACAGTCTTTGCTGAGTTGTGTTGGTGGCCATGATGTCGTGGCTCTCCTCCCCACGGCGTTCAGGAAGGCTAAGGCTAACGCTAGCGATGCTAAGGCTAACGCTAGCGATGCTAAGCCCACGTCACGACCAAATGTTAGCGATTGGTTCTTGGAGATCCAGAGTGGCTCTGAGCAGATCCAATAATTTTAAACTTCAACAGAGTACCCGCCTTCAAGTTAACACTTGTCAATGGAGAGTGGCCAGACTCTCTGGACCACTGAAATGGACCAGAGTCTGGTAGGACCAGGCTAATGGACCAGAGTCTGGTAGGACCAGGCTAGTGTACCAGAGTCTGGTAGGACCAGGCTAATGGACCAGAGTCTGGTAGGACCAGGCTAGTGTACCAGAGTCTGGAAGGACCAGGCTACTCTGGACCAGAGTCTGGTAGGACCAGGCTGATGTACCAGAGTCTGGTAGGACCAGGCTACTCTGGGCCAGAGACTGGTAGGACCAGGCTTATGTACCAGAGTCTGGTAGGACCAGGCTGACGTACCAGAGTCTGGTAGGACCAGGCTACTCTGGGCCAGAGACTGGTAGGACCAGGCTGATGTACCAGAGTCTGGTAGGACCAGGCTAGTGCACCAGAGTCTGGTAGACTAGGTTAATGTACCAGAGTCTGGTGGGACCAGGCTAATGGACCAGAGTCTGGTAGGACCAGACTGATGTACCAGAGTCTGGTAGGACCAGGCTGATGTACCAGAGTCTGGTGGGACCAGGCTAATGGACCAAAGTATTTTAGGACTAGGCTACTCTGGACCAGAGTCTGGTAGGACCAGGCTGATGTACCAGAGTCTGGTGGGACCAGGCTAATGGACCAAAGTATGGTAGGACTAGGCTACTCTCGACCAGAGTCTGGTAGGACCAGGCTAGTGTACCAGAATCTGTGGTGTCAGACAGAACGGAAGAACTAATTTCCGAGTTGGGAAATGCGTATGGATGCCTGCTGAAGTTGGAACAACACATCAGAAACTCAGGAAAGATTTGGGTGCTAACTTGCTGACTTGAAGTCATTTGTGTCATTAACGCTAAAAATGTTTTTATCAATTCATATATTTTATAACTTTTTGCTTGGATATTATGTTTAATACGGTGTTACCGTCAGCTCTACCTCCACAGCTCTGTGGAGGAGGGTCTGACTAGTCCTCACAGCATTCCTGGATTGGAGAACAACGTGCTCTGGTTTATTGGCATTTCTTTGAACCAATCACAATCGTCGTGGGCGGGGCTAAGCTCCGGACGGAGCCACGGTGCCTCTGCTAAATAGTCTCAGGAAGGAACATGTTTTGGTGGAACATGTGGACGCTCAAAAGTAGTTTTAGTCGTGCAACAGAAGCATATTGTCTCAGAGTTCAGTATTCACCTCTTTTGCAGCGGACCAATTAGCTGTGAGAATAGATTCTGTCAAAACAAAGGCGGATTTAAATGTGACCATAAAAATAATCAGTGTGACGTTAATGAGGAACAACAGGGGACCAAACACTGAGCCCTGAGGAACTCCACTTTCAACACACGGTTGTTTAACGTCCTCAATTTTCAGCTCACGTTTGGATAAGTTCCCCAAAATTACATCACAAGTAGAGGAAATGATGTCACAGTTTGTACACAGAGTTAAACATGAGAACATTTACAGAAAAGTCCTTTTTTAAATTATTTTCTTTGTTAGAAACCGGAGCCTTCGTCCAGTGAGTTTATTTCGTTTCTTTTTTACTGTGACGGAGACGCTCGATACTCCGTCCTGACTGGTCAGCTGCTGCCTGAGGCCCCGCCCCCTCTGAGGTGATTGGTGCTCGTGGCTGAGGGGGAGGGGGATGGGGAGGGTGGGGAGGGGAGATGTTTTACATCGGAGGAACGACGAGGCCGGCCATTGCTGCAGAGACACAGACAGACAAACAACTGTTAATGTGAGCTTTCTGCCCCCGAAAAACAGCAGCAAGCAGCAATTACAACAAATAAAGTGACCAAAAAGTGATGCCAAAAAAGAAGGCGGGTACTTCAATGTAATTTGGATCTTCCTTTGTGCAAAATTAACTAAATATGTGTAATTATCTTCGTATTGATTTTTGTTTTATTTATTTTCTGTGAGTTCAGTCGGCAGCAGCAACTATTAATAACATTCAAACTGTATTTATTCATCTGCAACAAACACACATGCACACACACACACACACTCTGTGGCCTTTCTGCCTCGGTGAAGGCGGAGAGCAGCATGAATATTTAACAATCGACAAACCTCTCTGTCAGAAACATTGACATCACACTGACTGCCAGAGAGTGTGTGTGTATGTGTGTGTATAATGTGTGTGTGTATAATGTGTGTGTGTGTGTAATGTGTGTGTGTATGTGTTTAGAGGATGTATCTGTGGGTTGTAGTGAATAAAACATGGATTGGCCTGTCACTCTGCATGCAATACTAACAGTACTCAGGTTACCCACCCCGTGTGTGTGTGTGTGTGTGTGTGTGTGTGTGTGTGTGTCTGTGTTTGTGTGTGTCTGTGTTTAAAGAAAAGCAGAGCTGATGAAACCGAAGCTGCAGTGAACCATTTCAACTACATTCGGCCAAACATTAAACTGCTGCAGTTCACTGTCAATACTTCATTATACCAATAATGATTTAAAATTAGAATGTTAAATCCCTCAGATCAAATTGTAATTTTATTTGTTTAGTGCTATTTCTTTATGCAAATAATACAGTATTTATATCACATATATGTATAACACATTGTTTACAAATTGTAGTGTATCTTACCCTTTAACGTAAGTAACAGATAAATAAATTATCTGGGAAAACCATGTTTTTGTAGTGTTTCTCTCCACATTCAAGTACAAAAAGTCTCTAACGTTGTACCGAAATAAAGATGTTTTAAAATGAACTCCACCCTATCGGGGTCAGCCCTATGTTCCCACAGCCCTATGTTCCCACAGCCCAATGTTCCTACAGCCCTATGGTCCCACAGCCCTATGTTCCCACAACCCTATGTTCCTACAGCCCAATGTTCCCACAGCCCTATGGTCCCACAGCCCAATGTTCCCACAGCCCTATGTTCCCACAGCCCAATGTTCCTACAGCCCAATGTTCCCACAGTCCTTTGTTCCCACAGTCCTATGTTCCCACAGCCCTATGTTCCTACAGCCCAATGTTCCTACAGCCCAATGTTCCCACAGTCCTATGTTCCCACAGTCCTATCTTCCCACAGTCCTATGTTCCCAGAGCCCTATGGTCCCACAGCCCTATGGTCCCACAGCCCTATGGTCCCACAGCCTTATGTTCCCACAGCCCTATGGTCCCACAGCCCTATGGTCCCACAGCCCTATGGTCCCACAGCCCTATGGTCCCACAGCCCAATGGTCCCCAATGGTACTGAACATTTCAGGAACTGCCGTGAGACTGGGCTGGATGTGCAGGCTGGGGGATCACCTTGCAGACCGTTGGTGTTGTTTCCGGAGCAGTTTGGCGGCGGGGACGCCGGCGGCCGGACAACGGGAGCGAAGGCGCTCTTCTGTTTGACGGCAGCCGAGAAAGAGAAAACTCCGTGGGAGGAGTTACAGTTAGACACGGCCATGGTCGGACTGGAGGGAACAACTGCAACACACAGACAGCAAACAGTCAGAAACAAGTCAGATACCAGGCTGTTACCAGGCAGATACCAGGCTGATACGAGACAGATACCAGTCAGATACCAGGCTGATACCAGGCTGATACCAGGTAGATACCAGGCAGAAAACAGTTGATTTCTCTTCCATGTTCACTTAAAAGTTTCTGTTTCAATTAAGTCTTCAACCTTCAACTGTTTCAAACGTGGACATTTGCTGTTGGACAAAGTACAGTGTGTACGCTAACACAAAGTACAGTGTGTACGCTAACACAAGTTGCAGTGTGTACGCTAACACAACAAAAGGAATAATGCCACAATGCTGAAACTTCCGCCCGAATCTCAGCCCAAGTCTACAGTGCCCTGTAACAACACTTTACCTAATAAAATGTAAAAATGTAAAGTAGGGTTCACAATAAAATCCTCAACGCCAACTTCCTCCTGCCTGCCTCTCTCTGCGTTTGTGTCCTATTATTCTCTGCCACACAACAATGAAAAGGTAGAGATGTTGATCTTATTTACCGTGATACTTACTGCCGTAGGGAGAGTTGGCAGACGACCCGTTCAGGAAGCCGGGGGAAGTGGCCACTCCTAAGTTTGGCATGCCGGTGTTACCGTAGCCGTTCATGCTGTTGCTTACGTTGTTGCTATAGTTACTCTGTTGGGGGGTGGAGCTCGGCACGTATCCCCGCGGCGACACGCTGCTGGTGTTACGGCTGTAACCAACTGGGACAGGACACAACAGGACACAGAGTTAATCAACAGGACACAGAGTTAATCAACAGGACACAGAGCTAATTAACAGGACAGAGTTAATTAACAGGACAGAGTTAATCAACAGGACACAGAGTTAATCAACAGGACACAGAGTTTATAAACAGGACACAGAGTTAATAAACAGGACACAGAGTTAATAAACAGGAACACAGGACTTTAGTCCAAAACTAAAACCGACTGGCATACCTTGCGTTGTGTCGGAGACGTTGACGGCTAGCTGTCCACTGAATGAGTTAACTCCCATCATGCCGTGCGAGGTGGTGTTGCCTAGCGACGGGATCTGGTTGTGGTTCCGGGGAACGCTGTAGAGCGCCTCGGCGATGTCGGCCGCTCGCTTCAGGATGATCTCCTGCACACGAAGAAACACATAGTTGGATTCATCGGAAATACTTTGAGTTTCATCTGTAATTATTATTATTTGACACACACACAGGTGTGGACAGGTATAGACAGGTGTGGACAGGTATAGACAGGTGTGGACAGGTGTGGACACGTATAGACAGGTATAGACAGGTGTGGACAGTTATAGACAGGTGTGGACAGGTGTGGACAGGTATAGACAGGTGTGGACAGGTATAGACAGGTATAGACAGGTGTGGACAGTTATAGACAGGTGTGGACAGGTATAGACAGGTATAGACAGGTGTGGACAGTTATAGACAGGTGTGGACAGGTGTGGACAGGTATAGACAGGTGTGGACAGGTATAGACAGGTATAGACAGGTGTGGACAGGTGTGTTACCTGGTTGTTGTGAGGCATCCCGTAGAGCGCCTCCACCAGGTCTGCTGCTCTCTTCAGCAGCACCTCCTGGAACAGAGGAGAGAAGGGGAGGGGAGGGAAGCGTTAAAGGAAACGGCCAAAACATGGCAGATAAACCTGTCAAAGAAATCAAAATAAAAACATTTTTTGTGGCAAAAAATGTAATTAAAAAAATAAAAATAAAAACATCAAAAGAAGCACCAAAAAAAGCATTTAAAAAAGAGCAAGAAAAGGAGAAGAGAAGCCAGAAGAATCAGCCGAGACTGTGATCTGAGTCTGAGACCAAACAGCGTCTGATTGGGTTAGCAGAGGGCTGTAACGTCTGATTGGGTTAGCAGAGGGCTCTAACATCTGATTTGGTTAGCAGAGGGCTCTAACATCTGATTGGGTTAGCAGAGGGCTGTAACGTCTGATTGGGTTAGCAGAGGGCTGTAACGTCTGATTGGGTTAGCAGAGGGCTGTAACGTCTGATTGGGTTAGCAGAGGGCTGTAACGTCTGATTGGGTTAGCAGAGGGCTCTAACAATCTGATTGGGTTAGCAGGATTCAACGGTAGGTTTTGGTTTTCCTTACTTTGCCGGTATATTATTAATTCCTGTAAGAACAGGTTGGATGCATTTTGCCTGTCAAAAGGTGTTATGTATAATTATAAAGCTTGTCAGTAACTTATGTAATTAATTTATGTAATTTATTTATGAATTGTTAGAAAACTTCAATTATGAAATTAATGTTTTATAAAATGTTAAAATGTGAATTTATATATATATATATATATATATATATATATATATATATATATATATATATATATCCTGTACCGGAAATCTTTTCAATAAATTTCAATAAATTAGTGGTTATCAAATAAAAGCTGGCAATCCAGTGTAGCGTGAGCCTTTCACCATCCAGCAGTCCCACCAGAGACAGAGGCACAGACACGTTAGAGTTCAGACTGGAAGCTAAAGCTGCGTTCCAGGCGACTCGTAGCTCGCGTTTTCACAACCTTCTCCCCGTGAAGGTGCCCTGGTAACGGCGGTCAGACCCTAACTTACTCCCTGTGACCTGGTACCAGATGGTTGGACTCTCAGTTACACACATAGCAACAACCATGGCGCCCCCTGGTGATGCTGTACAGACGCAGTGATTAACGATGAGAAATTGACATAAATAGACATAAATAGGCAACGTAAAGTAATTATGCACATTGTAATCAAAACAATACACATACTATTGTGTTCTACTACAGGTTATGTTAAATGAAGCCCAAAATATGTCGCCGACTAGAAATCGCTAGTATCAGCTAGCGCTAGCTAACGTCAACGTCAGGCAGCCGCTATCTAACGCTAGCTAACGTCAACGGTAGGTAGCTGCTAGGTAGCGTTTGTCGTGACATTACCTGGAACGCCACCAAGTCGTGAAACATTGTGTCCTGAACGCAGCAGATTATTTAACCGGAGACACACGGAGGTTTCTATTAGAATCTGTTTGTCTGCAGAAATTTTTTTAGGTTTCCTTTTTACAACTTTTCTAAAGACTTCATGCTGGAACATTTAGGTTTAGTTTCTATCCCTGACGCTGACTGCACAAAAGACATGTTGGATGCAAACGGACGATAAGGTAACTTATGATACGATGATTGGAACAAGTGGGCTGTTATATTTACTCCCCCCTGAGACATCCCTCAGTAGTTGTTACTGATTTTATTTGGTGCTTTCAGCACTTTTTTATGCTCTATTAAGTTGCTTTGTCCGCTGTTTTTATGCTTTTACCCTACTAAGTATCTATAATATATATATATATATATATATATATATATATATATATATATATATATGTTTACTATCTGTATACAAGCTTCAGATAGCTTCTCAGGGTATTTGTATTTTAAACTAGCTTGTGAATACACTTTGTGAATTTTATAATTTGTTCACGTGATGGAGCTGACTGTATTAAACTGTGTTCGTTCAATCAGAGATCAGTTACACTTCACAGAGCACACACACACACACACACACACACACACACACACACACACACACTCAGAGACACACTCTTAGCCTCTTTAACACTGAACTACTTCACTTCAATGAGCAATTAGTGTTAAAACGCTGCCAAACAAACAGCTCTGAGAGTGTATGTGTGTGTGTATGTGTCTGTGTGTGTCTGTGTATGTGTGTCTCTGTGTGTATGTGTGTCTGTGTGTGTGTGTGTGTGCGTGTGTGTGTCTCTGTCTGTGTGTGTGTGTGTGTGTGTCTGTGTGTGTGTGTGTGTGTGTGTGTGTGTGTGTGTGTGTGTGTCTCGTGTGTGTGTGTGTGTGTGTGTGTGTGTGTGTGTG
>NC_053132.1:1861608-1881608 GCF_010015445.1 Perca fluviatilis
GAGTTCCTGCATGGTTCCACTAATATTAAAGGTGCACTATGAGTTCCTGCATGGTTCCACTAATATTAAAGGTGCACTGTGAGTTCCTGCATGGTTCCACTAATATTAAAGGTGCACTGTGAGTTCCTGCATGGTTTCACTAATATTAAAGGTGCAGGAAACCATGCAGGAACTCATAGTGCACCTTTAATATTAGTGGAACCATGCAGGAACTCATAGTGCACCTTTGAGCTCCAGTTATGGTTTATCTCTGACTTCATGTACGGCTCTATGGAATCTCTTAAATCCTTAAATCCTGATTCTGTGATCCAGACTCAACATTAAAGCTGCCATCAGTCTGGGACGCAAACCATCCCTTCAATATTTTCACAACTAAATCTGAACATTTTCAACAATAATTTGTTTTTTCAATACTAAAAAGAACAACAACATAATATTTTTATAAAAGTCGAATATTTTAGAAAAAAAAAAGTTAGAATATTTTTAGAAAAATGTCAGGCCTTAAAGCAAATACATGTGGAAGCGCTGCTGCAGAGATTGAGTGACACAGTGTGTGTGTGTGTGTGTGTGTGTGTGTGTGTGTGTGTGTGTGTGTGTGAGTGTGTGTGTGTGTGTGTGTGTATGTGTGTGTGTGTGTGTGTGTGTCTGTGTCTGTATGTGTGTGTGTGTGTGTGTGTGTGTGTCTGTGTCTGTATGTGTGTGTGTGTGTGTGTGTGTGTGTGTGTGTGTGTGTGTGTGTGTGTGTGTGTGTGTGTGTGTGTGTGTGTGTGAGTGTGTGTGAGTGTGTGTGTGTGTGTGTGTGTGTGTGTGTGTGTGTGTGTGTGTGTGTGTGTGTGTGTGTGTGTGTGTGTGTGTGTGTGAGTGTGTGTGTGTGTGTGTGTGTGTGTATGTGTGTGTGTGTGTGTGTGTCTGTGTCTGTATGTGTGTGTGTGTGTGTGTCTGTGTCTGTATGTGTGTTGTGTGTGTGTGTGTGTGAGGGTGTGTGTGGTTGTGTGTGTGTGTGTGTGTGTCTGTGTCTGTATGTGTGTGTGTGTGTGTGTGTGTGGGAGTGTGTGTGTGTGTGTGTGTGTGTGTGTGTGTGTGTGTGTGTGTGTGTGTGTGTGTGTGTGTGTGTGTGTGTGTGTGTGTGAGTGAGTGTGTGTGTGTGAGAGAGGTCAGGGTCTGAGGGTTAATAGGATTTAAATGTGTGTAATTACTGCGACAGCAGTGTGAAATGAAACACCTCTTAAGATCTGCTGCAGACAGAAAGACGAGAAATAAAGAAACAGAAGAAGGAAAGGAAGGGAGGACGCAGGAGGGAAGGAGGGAAGGGAGGACACAGGAGGGAAGGAGGGAAGGGAGGACACAGGAGGGAAGGAGGGAAGGAGGGAAGGGAGGACACAGGAGGGAAGGAGGGAAGGGAGGACACAGGAAGGAGGGAGGAAAGTAGGACACTTTCAGTGTCTTGTGCGGGCCAATAAACTCCTATATTGGCTTTTGATTCAGCCAATCAGAAGAGGTTTTGAGCGTCAACGTTTTAAGCTGCGTAAAGTTGGGACAGATTCAACTTTGTGTGCTCGGAAACGTCAGAAAACAGGAACCGTGAAATAAAAAGTCTACTTGTGCTACATCAGGGGGTTAGTCTGCCTGTCTGCCTGTCTGCCTGTCTGTCTGTCTGTCTGCCTGCCTGTCTGCCTGTCTGCCTGTCTGTCTGCCTGTCTGCCTGTCTGCCTGTCTGTCTGCAGCAGTACCTGTGTAGACGAAGCGTCCTGGAGCTCCTTTACAGAACTGTTTGGACTTGTAGGACAGCGTGACCTCGACGACCCCTGGGATGTGACGAGGAGGGGTCTGCACCCGGATAGCATGGGGGGTGATCAGCTGGAGAGACAGGAGAGACAGGGGGAGAGAGAGAGACAGGAGGTGTTACAGAAGAACTCAGGAGTAGTACATTTCCTTTGACACATAGGTGAAGAAGAGTGGGGAGACTTTGATGAAGTCTCATCTGAGGAGAGTTTAGGATGAGGACGGTGTGGCTGTATATACCGGTATGACCGGTAGTGTGTATGTACAGTATATATATACTGTACATACACACTACCGGTCAAAAGTTTTAGAACACCCCAATTTTTTCAGGTTTTAATTGAAATTCATGCAGTTCAATGTCTTATTGTACTCTGAAATGAAAGAATTGAACAAATGAACAATAAGTTAAAGAAGAAATCATGGAATCAATTTATAAACCAAAATGTATTCTAAATGTTTGACTCCTCAAAGTAGCCCCCTTTGGCAGATATAACAGCTGAACACACTCGTGGCATTCTTTCTACAATGGAAATCAAATATTCTTCAGAAAGTTCTTCCCAACTCTGTTGCAGAAGTTCCCATAAATGTGTGGCACTTGTAGGTTGCTTTGCTTTCACTTTTCTGTCCAGTTCATCCCAAACCAGCTCAATGGGGTTTAAGTCTGGTGACTGTGCTGGCCACTCCATGTTTTTAAGCTTACCATCTTGTTCTTTTTTGCTAAGGTAGTTCTGGCATAGCTTGGACTTATGTTTTGGGTCATTATCTTGCTGTAGGATGAACCCCTGACCAACTAGGCGCATACCAGAGGGTACTGCATGGCGCTGTAAAATGCTGTGGTAGCCGTTTTGGTTCAGGGTGCCTTTCACTCTGTACAAATCACCGACCCTGGATCCAGCAAAACAGCCCCAGACCATCATGCTTCCTCCTCCATGTTTGACAGTTGATGTCACACACTGAGGAACCATCCTTTCGCCTACTTGACGGTGTACAAAAATCCTGCGTGATGAACCGAAGATTTCAAATTTTGATTCATCAGTCCATAACACCTTCTTCCAGTCTTCAGTAGTCCATTGACGATGTTTCTTGGCCCAGGCAAGCCTCTTTTTCTTATTCTGACGTCTTAGCAATGGCTTTCTTGCTGCAGCTCGACCTATCAAACCGGCAGCTCCAAGTCTTCTCTTTACAGTTGAAACTGAGACTTGCTTATTACGACCACTATTAAGCTGAGCTTGAAGCTGTTGTCCTGTGAGCCGCCTATCACGCAAGCTGTTGACTCTCAGAAACTTGTCTTTTGATTCTGTTGTGGCTTTGGGTCTGCCAGACCTCTTCCTGTCAGAGTTTCCCCAGGTTCTAAGTGCCTTTTGATGGTGAAGAATACTGTACTCACTGACACCTTGACTTTCTTCGCAATTTCTCTGTAGGAAAGACCAACATTCTTAAGTGTTATGATGGTCTGTCTCTCTTCCATTGTTAATTGCTTTTTTCCCGCCATTTTAATAGCAACACACTACTTTCTGCAGTACAATACTGTTCACATAATGCTCACGAGGGTACGATACCACAGTGTGTTCCAACAATACTTTTATACAAACAGAGGGGGTTGTAAGTAATCCAGACCAGTTGGGACACCTGTGGGAATTGGTAGCACCAACTTTCAAAGCTTGATCAACCTCCATTGCTGCATAACAGCTTTACGTTGTTAACCCATTTCTTGTTCCCTGAAAAAGGCCTTTTTGTAAAATACTGAAATGTACATTATTTTTCAGTTTTGGGAAACCTTACTTTTTTTTAACCTCAGGCAGTTCACCACTTACCTTTGTACCATTTCAAGCTATTCATTGGACTTGAACTGCTAAAATTTCAATAAAAAACTAGAAAAATTGGGGTGTTCTAAAAATTTTGACCAGTAGTATATGTAAGGAGATAACATAGGCACAGGCTAATTACTGATCACTAACATGCTAGTTAACATCAGTAATTAAACCTAAACAGTTAATGGAAGTCCAAACTACCTGTGAGCTTCTCCTGTACTATACGGTAATTCCTCTACTGTGCGACAGTAAGTCTCGTGGTTATGACCCAATCTATTTTTATAAAAGCGTCTGCTACGGAGCCATAACGTGAGCTACAAGGTAATGGAGCCTTTTATACATTGTCCTGTTTCTTTAGAAATAAACAATGGATCCCATTGACTCCCATTCATTTTGACGTCACTTTGACAGCGAATAACTTTACATCTGAAGTGTTTAAAGACTCTATTTGTCCGTTGTTTATTTCTAAAGAAACACGACAATGTATAAAAGGCTCCATTACCTTGTAAGGAGAAGCTCTCAGACAGTTTGGACTTCCATTAGCTGTTTAAGTTTAATTACTGATGTTAACTAGCATGTTAGTGATCAGTAATTAGCCTGTGTCTATGTTATCTCCTTACATATACCTACGCTCTCCGTCTCTGTAAGATTGGGAATGATTGAGATTTCTCTTGGCACAGCCCTAACCCTAACCATTGCCTAATCCTAATGCAACGCTGCCTGGAAGGCGACGCTGGGGGCTTAAAACACCAAACACCTACATGGCAGGTCTGCTTGGTTCTTTCGGGGAACAGTGCCTGAATTGGACCAAAAAGGTGCCGGGACTCTAATTCAGTAGTTGCATGACATAATCATCGCATGCATCGTGGATATATTTATATGTATATGCATTTCTTGGTAACATATGACTACAAATGTAATTTGTATGCGTGACATTAACTTGCTCATTAGCCACTGTGGCTAGTGGTTTTCTAAAATTATGCGTGCATCATTTTCACCAGCCAGAGTTTTATCTAATTAAAGTTGACTGTGGCAAAGGTCTGTTATCCTGCTTCACACTCTCTGAAGTTCTTTTTTAATCCACTTGTTAATTTGTTTTTCTGTCAACGTTGTTCTCAGTGCTGAGGTAACAATGTGTGTCCCAATTCAGACCAAATAATATGTTAGATCATCTCCTCTCTAACTGGGAGGTTTTATAAAGAATATGTTAGATCATGTCCTCTCTAACTGGGAGGTTATATAAAGAATATGTTTAGATAATTTCCTCTCTAACTGGGAGGTTTTATAAAGAATATGTTTAGATAATTTCCTCTCTAACTGGGAGGTTTTATAAAGAATATGTTTAGATAATTTCCTCTCTAACTGGGAGGTTTTATAAAGAATATGTTTAGATCATTTCCTCTCAAACTGGGAGGTTTTATAAAGAATATGTTTAGATCATTTCCTCTCTAACTGGGAGGTTTTATAAAGAACATGTTAGATCATTTCCTCTCTAACTGGGAGGTTTTATAAAGAATAAGTTAGATCATCTCCTCTCTGTGTTGTTACCTTGCTCCAGACCATTGTGATTGGTTGATTGAGGTGTGTGTTGTTGTGATTGGTTGATTGAGGTGTGTGTTGTTGTGATTGGTTGATAAGGTGTTACC
The DNA here is from genome assembly GCF_010015445.1 of Perca fluviatilis. Taxonomy (NCBI): domain Eukaryota; kingdom Metazoa; phylum Chordata; class Actinopteri; order Perciformes; family Percidae; genus Perca; species Perca fluviatilis. The sequence goes on from NC_053132.1 coordinate 1,866,848, forward strand.
TCGCTCCAGACAAGCATGGTCCCGAAGACGACCTGCAGGCCGTCAAAGAAGTTGTCTCCGATCAGGATGACGGTCGCCCCGCCTGTCGTCCAACCCTCACTGGGACTGATGGCTTTAATACAGGGAGTGGCTGCTGGCAGACAGACAGGCAGACAGACGGATAGGCACACAGACAGACAGGCAGATAGACAGGCACGCAGACAGACAGAAAGAAAGACAGGGAGACAGGGAAATAGAAATGTTAGCATCTCGTTAGGTTCAGCTGGTTAAAGCTGTAGATCAGGTGAGATGGCAGCAGGTCCATGGTTGGAAACACATTCCAGCTGACTACTGAAGGTCACACACACACACAGACACACACACACACACTCACACACTCACACACACACACACAGACACACACACACACACACACACACAGACACACACAGACACAGACACACACACATACACACACACACACACACACACAGACACACACACAAAGACACATGCGCGCACACACACACACACACACACACAGAACGTGATTTAATTGGGTCATGGCTTTTATCCGCTTTAGCTTAGTTCATTCACTCTCTCTCAGTCGACCGGTAATGACTACTTTCTCTTCTTTCAAGAGCGGCTGCAGATTAATTATAAAGTGAAATGAAGAGAAAGTGTGTGTGTGTGTGTGTGTGTGTGTGTAGCTGTGCGGCTAATCTCATCACTGAAGACTTAAAAAGACATTACAGCACCTGACCTCTATTCTGTTCTGTTCTGTTTCAGGATCAGAAGGACAGGAATCCCTGTTTGTTTATCGTCTGACATTAGGGGGCGGAGCTAGATGTAAATATTAGGGGGCGGAGCCAGATGTAAATATTAGGTGGCGGAGCCAGATGTAAACATTAGGGGGCGGAGCCAGATGTAAATATTAGGGGGCGGGGCTAGATGTAAACATTGGGGGCGGAGCCAGATGTAAACATTGGGGGGCGGAGCCAGATGTAAACATTAGGGGCGGGGCAATATGTAAACATTAGGGGCGGAGCCAGATGTCAACATTAGGGGCGGAGCCAGATGTAAACATTCGGGGGCAGAGCCAGATGTAAACATTAGGGGCGGAGCCAGATGTAAATATTGGGGGGCGGAGCCAGATGTAAACATTAGGGGCGGGGCTATATGTAAACATTAGGGGCGGAGACAGATGTAAATATTATGAACCTTTGGGGCTCAGCCCAAAAATGCCTAATAATCGGTACATCATTTAGGAAAAACACGACAGTTCCCGAGAAAAAGAATATTTCTGTAGAGCTGACATCCTGTTTTATATCCAACTGTCTTCATCTTATTTGTCTTTCTTCACTTTTAACTTTTCTTTGGGAAGCCCTCTTGAAACTGAAGGAATTGTTATTATTAAGCGCAATGAATTGCCTTTTTTGGGGACCTGCACATGCTCAAAAACTCACCAAACTTTGCATCAGGCCTGGTGAGAAATGTAATGGCTAGCTAGCTCCCACTACAAACAGCACAACATTCTGGGCCATGTAGAAAGGCATTTTCTACGGGCCCCTCCCTGCATCCACAGCTATTCATTCTAGCATCTTTTTGGGCTCTCCTCACATGAGGGCCCTGGGTAATCAGTCCCCTCCCCCCCCCAGTCTGACGCCCCTGACTACAAAACTACAAAAATGTTGGCGTAGCCCCTGCAGCATGTTTCCCCGTAGACTAACCAAAATCAGTACATGAGGATCTGTTGAGCCGTACAGAAAAGTGATGTGTATTGCGTTTATTGGGTCTCATTTTTAACAAGTTTTCTCTTGTGTCTTTAGTCTATGAAAGGTGCTTTATTAAAGCCCCAGTGTGTAACGTGTTAATTTGTTCATTGTCTGTGTTGTCCGTTCATGAACTTGTCCTTTTTCATGAATTCATTCAATCATTACAGTTTTTTACGATCACTTTGGCACTAATTTCAGAACCTTGACGTCATTTTTCATAACTCTAGACACAAAACTCATAACCAATGCATATTTTTCAAAACTAACAGTTTTCTCAATTGCTTGGATACAATCCACATAAACCTGAGATAATTTGTTCATTTAACAAAGATCACCTGTTCAATATGACACAACTTAACATCAAAGTACTACTACTATAACTGTGAAAAAAATTGTTCATACAGAGGTAATCAGAAAACGATACATCACTGGAAGCACCAGTGAAAAATTCATTCAGCTTTTCTCGTCCATAACCTCCGCCCCCTCTGGAGCCTCAGCAACCGAACTTGTAGATAATTTCAATTGTAGAATATCAACTATTATTGACACCATTGCTCCCGTTAAGGTCAAAACCATCTCTAGCAAGAAAAAATCACCATGGAGAAATGTCGCACCTGTAAGATCAGAAAAAAGAGAGTGTCGAAAAGCTGAACGCAGGTGGCGAAAAACAAACCTACACATCCATTATGAAATCTATAAAGACAGACTTTGTATTTTTAATGTGGTACTGTGAAATGCAAGGCGGACGTTCTTCTCTGAAATTATTGCAAGAAACTCTAATAATTCACGTGCTCTATTTGCTACTGTTGATAGGTTTATCAAACCCTCCAGTACCAGTAGCATCTGACCTTTTGTCCACCGAAGCGTGCAATAACTTTGCCATCTTCTTTAGTGAAAAAATTCAGAAAATTAGACTTACAGTCAGTGCATCCATATCAGCTACAGGATATGTGCTGTCTCAGTGTTTAAGCAAAACAAGTCCTCATATGACACAATTTCAAACGATACACCAAGGTCAACTGGCGGAGATTATACAAAATCTGAAAACCTCCTCCTGTTGCCTTGATATTTTACCAACTGGCTTTTTCAAAAATGTTTCGAATTGTTTGGTCTCAGATCTTTTACAGATTGTAAACATGTCTCTTTAATCAGGTATCTTCCCACAGGCATTAAAAACTGCAGTAATCAAGCCACTCTTAAAAAAGAATAACCTAGATACATCACTAATGGACAACTACAGGCCTATATCAAACCTCCCATTTTTAAGTAAAATTATTGAAAAAGCGTTTTTTCAACAAATAAACCTTTTATTGTCCCAAAAGAATATTTTGGATCCCTTACAGTCGGGTTTTCGGCCATAGCACTGAGACAGCTCTTCTGAAAATTTTCAATGATATCCACTTAAGCACAGATAGTGGCAGAACTACAGTCTTAGTTTTACTAGATCTCAGCGCTGCATTTGACACCGTTGACCACGACATATTATTAAACAGACTGGATAACTGGGTAGGCCTTTCTGGAACAGTACTAAAGTCGTTTGAATCCTATTTAGAATAGAAATTACTATGTGTCAATAGGTAACTATGCATCTGAGCGTACTAGTTTGACATGTGGAGTTCCCCAAGGCTCCATCCTGGGGCCTCTACTGTTTAATATATACATGCTGCCCCTAGCTAAAATCATGGAAAACAACAACATAAACTATCACAGCTATGCGGACGACACACAGATTTATATAACCTTGTCACCTGGAGACTACAGTCCAATACAACACCTGGCCAGGTGCATTGAACAAATCAACGAATGGATGTGCCAGAATTTCCTAAAATTAAATGAAGATAAAACGGAGGTGATCATTTTTGGACCAAAAAGTGAACGATTAAAAGTCAATGCTCATCTTCAATCAACAATGTTAAAACAGACAAAACAAGAAATCTTGGCATAATTATGGACTCTGACCTGAATTTTAACAGCCATATTAGGTCAGTAACAAAATCTGCCTATTATCATCTTAAAAATATAGCAAGGGTAAAAGGACTTATGTGCCAACAGGATTTGGAAAAACTTATCCATGCTTTTATTTTCAGTAGACTTGACTACTGCAACGGTGTCTTTACAGGTATTCCTAAAAAGTCTATTAAACAGCTGCAGCTGATTCAGAACGCTGCTGCACGAGTCCTTACCAACACCAAAAAAATAGATCACATCACTCCAGTTCTGAAGTCCTTACACTGGCTTCCTGTGCATCAAAGAATAGATTTCAAAATACTCATGTTAGTTTATAAGTCACTAAACGGTTTAGGACCAATTTACCTTTCGAATCTGCTACTACACTATGAGCCGCTGAGATCCATGAGATCATCCGGGACGGGTCTGCTTGCCATACCCAGAGTCGGAACAAAAAAGGGGGAAGCTGCGTTCAGCTTCTATGGTCCCTACATCTGGAACAAACTACCGCTAAACTGTAGGTCGGCACCTAATCTCAGCTCTTTTAAATCAAGGCTGAAGACCTTTCTTTTTAACACTGCCTTTTTTTAATTCATTTTTGTATTTAAATTTTATTTTTTATTCATTAATTTTTTATAACTGTTTCCTCATCTGTTCCCAATTTTTATGATATTTTTAACTGTCTATATGTCTTGTGTAAAGCACTTTGAATCGCATTGCTGCTGAATTGTGCTATACCAATAAAATTGCCTTGCCTTGCCTTGCCTTGCCTTACTTCAAAAGGCAATTCACACATTACATTTCAGATGATTGTCTGTTCATTTCAATACAATCATCTAACTATCAATCCATACAACTACTCTAAATGATAAGTAGCTGTTGCATTACTCTTAATGACTAGTTGTATGGAAACAGACAAACAATATTCCATGTTTAGATCATGAAAGTTTCAACATAACGAGATTCATTGTCACCAACTAGCGTGGAGCATGAACCAATCAGAATACAGTATCTATGGATATAATATTTCATCATCATTCTTTACTGTAATGTACTACTGTTTATCAGACACTGTTTCTATGCTCCCATGTACTACCTTTACTGTAATATACTACTGTTTATCAGACACTGTTGCTATGGTCCCATGTACTACTTTTACTGTAATGTACTACTGTTTATCAGACACTGTTGCTATGGTCCCATGTACTACCTTTACTGTAATGTACTACTGTTTATCAGACACTGTTGCTATGGTCACATGTACCATCTTTAAGACTATTTACTGTATTGACAGTACTGCATTGTATGCATGCAGGCCCTTGGAACTGCTTGTCCAATTCTGCTAACTCATTACTGATGATTGAGATATAAAATGTATATATTTGTAAAGTACTGTATATATATATATATATATATATATATATATATATATATATATATATATATATATATATATATATATATATATATATATGCTCAGTGGCCAGCAGATCAGACTGGGGTTGTACCGTGCAGCTATCAGGTATGAATGTGGAACTGTGTGAATGTGACAGGTCTTATCTTTGCAAATGAGAATTTGTTCTCAATTGACTTAGCTGGATACTGTAAATAAAGGTTAAATACAGTAAACATATATATATATATATATATATATATATATATATATATATATATATATATATATATATATATTATTATTATTATGATCTGAGGATCAAGAATGGAGAGTTGTTCAGCCGTTACATTTTTCACTTTGAATCTTTGGTTTTGTCTTTTTAATTATGACTAAAAATGTGTGAATGTATCAGAGTCCCGACTAACATGTGACTCCAGACCTGTGATGATCAGTGTGTGTGTGTGTGTCTCTCTCTGTGTATGATGATCAGTGTGTGTGTGTGTGTCTCTGTGTGTGTGTGTGTGTGTGTTTTCTCTGTGTGATGATCAGTTGTTGTGTGTGTGTGTGTGTGTGTGTGTGTGTATGTGTGTGTGTCTGTGTGTGTCTCTCTCTGTGTGTGATGATCAGTGTGTGTGTGTGTGTGTGTGTGTGTGTGTGTGTGTGTGTGTCTCTCTCTGTGTGTGATGATCAGTGTGTGTGTGTGTGTGTGTGTGTGTGTTGGTCAGTGTGTGTGTGTGTCTCTCTGTGTGTGTGATGTTCAGTGTGTGTGTGTGTGTGTGTGTGTGTGTGTCTCTGTGTGTGATGTTCAGTCTGTGTGTGTGTGTGTGTGTCTCTCTCTGTGTGTGATGATCAGTGTGTGTGTGTGTGTGTGTCTCTGTGTGTGTGATGATCAGTGTGTGTGTGTGTGTGTGTGTCTCTCTCTGTGTGTGATGATCAGTGTGTGTGTGTGTGTGTGTGTCTCTCTGTGTGTGATGATCAGTGTGTGTGTGTGTGTCTCTGTGTGTGATGATCAGTGTGTGTGTGTGTGTGTGTGTCTCTCTGTGTGTGATGATCAGTGTGTGTGTGTGTGTGTGTGTGTCTCTCTGTGTGTGATGATCAGTGTGTGTGTGTGTGTGTCTCTCTGTGTGTGATGATCAGTGTGTGTGTGTGTGTGTGTGTGTGTCTCTGTGTGTGATGATCAGTGTTTGGAGGCAGGCAGAGACTGTCTCTTTGTCTCTCATCGTGAACACTTAAACGTCTGTAACCGGTTCCAGGAGATGTACTTAACGGGAGACTCTAACTCTGGAGGAGGCACAATGAAGAGAGAGAAGGCTCAAACCCACGGGACTCTGCTGCGCTCTGATTGGGAGGGGGTCTCCATGGTTACCGTCTTTAATTAGGAGGGCAATTAAAGAGGTTGACACGCACACACACAGACACGCACACACACACACACACTGTCCTCTCTGGGGACGGGGAGGCGTCTGGTCTAACTACCCACAACCCACTGGGGTGACTTCTCTTCAAAGAGCGAATTATGCTCCTCTTCCTCCTCGTTACTCTTCGGCTTCTTGCTCAGCTTTCTCTGGTTCAGATGTTTTAGGATCCAGGTTTTATAAAAAGATCAACTTCAGACTGAGAACTGCTTCTGCTGGACTCTGACCAATCAGAAACCTTCCTGACATGGTCGACTTCTGAGGGAATGGAAGGAGGAGCTTCCAGTTTTAAACTGAACATCACAGTGTCTGTTTACAGTAACTTGCAGTTAGAAAATTCCTTGAAATCTTTAAAGTTATGCAGCAGAATGTGTGCATTATCCTGCTGCGTTTAAGCAAGAAAACTAAAACATGGTGGTTAGGGTTAAACTGATGATGTACTGTTATGTAATGTAAGGTTCACAGGAGGAGATCGTTAGTTAAGGATGTCAGTTACGTAAGACGTCAACGGTGACTGTTGGCTTCACACGGGGCACCATCTCATGAGTCCTGTTGGTTTGACCCGTCCATCACCTCAAACTCCTTCACACAACTAACTGCGCCACATCGGCGTCTCTGCTCCGTGTTACCAGCTGGGGAATGTAACGAAGTACATGTACTCCAGTACTGTACTTCAGTCCAAATGTTGAGGTACTTGTACTTTACTTGAGTCTTTTCTTTTCATGCCACTTTCTACTTCTACTCTGCTACAGTCTGCATGTGTTTCTGTGTTTGCATGTGTTTGTGTATCTGTGTGTGTCTGTGAGTGTGTCTGTGTGTGTGTGTGTGTGTGTGTGTGTGTGTGTCTGTGTGTGTGTGTGTCTGTGTGTGTGAGTGTGTCTGTGTGTGTGTGTCTGTGTGTGTGTATCTGTGTGTCTGTGTGTGTGTGTGTCTGTATGTGTGTGTTTATGTGTGTGTGTGTCTGTATGTGTGTGTGAGTGTGTGTGTGTCTGTGTGTCTGTGTGTGTGTGTGTGTGTCTGTGTGTGTACATGTGTGTGTCGTTGTGTGTGTGTGTGTCTCTGTGTGTGTGTGTGTTTGTTTGTGTGTGTGTGTGTGTGTGTGTCTGTATGTGTGTGTTTATGTGTGTGTGTGTGTGTGTGTCTGTATGTGTGTGTGAGTGTGTGTGTGTGTGTCTGTGTGTCTGTGTGTGTGTGTGTGTGTCTGTGTGTGTGTGTTGTCTTTGTCTCTGTAACTCTATGTCATTGTAAATGAGGGCCGCTGAATAAAGGTTAATGAATGAATGAATGAATGAATGGATGAATGGATGGATGGATGGATGGATGAATGAATGGATGAAGAGATGGATGAATGAATGGATAAATGGATGGATGGATGGAGATTTTAAACCTGCATACCTTCAGACGGGTCCAGTCTGCGGGCTCGGCGGCCATGTTTGGAGTTGTTGTGTACGAACATGTTGTCGGAGACGGCGAGAACGTGGCCGTCTACGTTCACCGTCGTAGACACCACCACCTGCAAACAGAGACAGAAAACTTTATTTATTTAAGACCGACAGAGAGACAAAACAGGGCTCCTGATCTTTGGGTACAAGAGAAGAAGAAAGCAGGAGTAAGAAATAAATCTGTAAAAGAAAACGGAACAGTTCTGGCTGCTCATTACCCGGACTGTTTCCCGTGATTAAAAAACTTTAGATGATGTTTAGATCTCCATGATTTTAGATGATGCGATGTGGTTAATAATTTAATATAATGGTGTTGTGGTCAGCTCACTTGGTTAGCTAAAATGAGATATATCCAACAAAGCCATAACTATTTAACAGTTTAAACTGCTTTAAATCCACCAGAAGCTGTCGGAGCACAGACATAATGCTATGAAATGTAAATAAACACAGAAATACAATGTCTGTTAAAATGTACAGTCATACAACTGTTAATATACAGATATTGTAGCGCTGCACAATTAATCGCATTTTTATTGAAATTGCAATATGTCTGTCTGACTGCCTGCCTGTTTGTCTGTCTTTTTAACTGGACTCAACTCATAGTCCTGGACACTCCTCATAGAGGAGTGTATGTGTGTGTATGTGTGTGTGTGTGTCTGTCTGTGTGTGTGTGTGTGTCTGTGTTTGTGTGTCTGTGTGTGTGTGTGTGTGTGTGTGTATGTGTGTGTGTGTGACAGCAGACAGAGGGAAACTCTGAGACAAAGAGAAGAGAGAGGAGGATAAACCACCCCCCCCCCCCAACACATTCCCACGGATTTGTACAAAACTCAACAATTCGTACGATATTCTACGAAATTCTGGTCACATGACAACCAGTCACATGTCAGGTCTTGCAGCCGTTAGAGTTAAGTTCCAGCTTTATTCATGGTTCTGCATTGAATCTACGATGTAGGTTGGGTAGGTGGGTAGGTACGTCCGTAGGGACATAGGTACGAGCGTGACTAAGTGCGTAGGTACGTGCATAGGTACGTGTATAGGTACGTGCATAGGTACGTGTATAGGTACGTGCATAGGTACATGCGTAGGTACATGCATAGGTACGTGTATAGGTACGTGCATAGGTACATGCGTAGGTACATGCATAGGTACGTGCGTAGGTATATGCATAGGTACGTGTATAGCGTGCATAGGTAATACGCGGGGACGCATCGTGGTAACGCGTGGTATATACATAGGTACATGCATAGGTACATGCATTGTATGCGTGCGTAGGTAATACGCGATATGTGCGTAGGTACATGCATAGGATTACGCGTGGATCGCGCGTGAGGTACATGCATAGGTACATGCATAGGTACATGCATAGGTACGTGCATAGGTACTTGCATAGGTACGTGCATAGGTACATGCATAGGTACGTGCGTAGGTACATGCGTAGGTACTTGCATAGGTACATGCATAGGTACGTGCATAGGTACGTGCATAGGTACATGCATAGGTACATGCATAGGTACGTGCATAGGTACGTGCATAGGTACATGCATAGGTACATGCATAGGTATGCATAGAATGCGTGCATAGGTACGGTGCGTTGGGTAATGCGCGTAGGGTGCAACGCGGCGTAGGTGCGTGGCATCGCGGCGAGGTACGCATGAGGCATTACGCGGTATAATACGCATAGGTAAGTACATGCGTAGGTACGTGCGAAGGTACATGCATAGGTACGTGCGTAGGTACATGCATAGGTACATGCATAGGTACATGCATAGGTACTGCATAGGTACATGCATAGGTACGTGCATAGGTACATGCATAGGTACATGCATAGGTACGTGCATAGGTACATGCATAGGTACATGCATAGGTACGTGCATAGGTACATGCATAGGTACATGCGTAGGTACATGCATAGGTACATGCGTACGCATAGGTAATACGCATAGGTAATACGCGTAGGTACGCATAGGTACATGCATAGGTACATGCATAGGTACATGCATAGGAACGCGTGATAGGATACGCGTAGGTGCATGCATTCGTATGCGGCGAGGGCCACGCATAGGTATGCATACGCATAGGTACATGCCTAGGTACATACATAGGTACATGGTAATGCATAGGTACTGCATAGGTAACGCGTATGGCATGCGTATAGGTACATGCGAGGGTACGCGTATAGGTAATGCGCGTAGGTACGCGGCGTAGTAATGCGTGCATAGGTACGCGTAGGGTAACGCGTGCATAGTATGCGCATAGGGAACGCGCGTAGGAATGCGTGCATAGGTACGCGTATGTGTACGTGCATATGTAGGTGCATAGGTACTGTATTATCGCATCGCATAGGTACATGCTGTGGTATGCGTATGAAATAGCGCGTAGGTAACGCGTATAGGTAATGCGTGCATAGGACGCGTGCATAGGAACATGACAGGTAATGCGTATAGGCAATGCATAGGTACGTTGGTGAGTACGTACGTAGGTACATGGCTAGAAACGGACCCTACGCCGTAGCCTGACGTGCATCTCTCTAGAAATGCAACTTCAGTGACGCAGACCGCAACAACTGTGATTGGTCCACTTGGCCGTGGCTTGGTAGCAACACATTAACTCCTTATTTCTAGGTTCTCCTTCACCGTGAACAACACAAAATTAAGGATAGGCTAAGCTTTTCCCACCGTGAGGGGAGACACTTTGTTTCTCTGGCTCCACTGCCAGAGTCGGTACTCACTCAGAAGCTAATCCCATCACGCTCTCACTGGCTCTACCACACACTCCCATGCACACACACACAGGCGCACAAATATAAATCCTCACAACGGCGTAGGACACTGACAAAGGCTACAGCGTAGAGACTACGTATAACCATAAATCAGCCCGCTGTGAGCCGGTAGAGAGCACCGTGAGGTGACAGTACTTTCAGAGGCTGGTACACCTGAGTTTAGCAGAGAAATTTTCTCTGTATTTCTTAAAGATTTTTAATGATGGAGGGTAAGCTAAACACAAAGAAAGAGAGACAGACAGTTCCAGTTGACATCTCATATTATATCTGCAAAGCAATAAGCCTCGGGCCGCCCCACTGCAATGCATCATGGGCAGGTCCTCCAAAGCCACGACCTGCCCTTTGGGAAATGAATTCATCTTTTTGTGTGCGTGCATGTGTGTGTGTGTGTGTGTGTGTGTGTGTGTGTGTGTGTGTGTGTGTATGTGTGTGTGTGTGTGTGTGTCTGTGTGTGTGTGTGTGTTTGTTACCTGGAACCTCCGCATGTCTCGTGGGTTTCCAGCATTCTTCAGACAGTTCTGGTTACACTTTAGTAAAAAAACCACTAAGGAAGAACTTTTCAAAAACCAAAAAAAACCAACAAAAATACAATATAAATAATCAGGACTTTTACCATCGTAAAACACACTTCATTCAAAGTGGACACAAACTAAATAAAACTATCAAAAGCCATCTTCGTTCATCTTTCCACTCTTGCAACAATCACCACTCTGGTTTGGTTGAAATAAACCCTTAATTCACCCATTTACATGTGGAGATATGCTGGCTCTATACACGCTAAAAGTCCTGATTATTTACATGGAGTCTGGTGGAGATATGCTGGCTCTATACACGCTAAAAGTCCTGATTATTTACATGGAGTCTGGTGGAGATATGCTGGCTCTATACACGCTAAAAGTCCTGATTATTTACATGGAGTCTGGTGGAGATATGCTGGCTCTATACACGCTAAAAGTCCTGATTATTTACATGGAGTCTGGTGGAGATATGCTGGCTCTATACACGCTAAAAGTCCTGATTATTTACATGGAGTCTGGTGGAGATATGCTGGCTCTATACACGCTAAAAGTCCTGATTATTTACATGGAGTCTGGTGGGTTTGGTGATTATCATTGTTAACTTTATTCTTGAAAGGTTTGCCTGTAAATCTGACATGAATCTGAACTTTGGGCTGATCCTCGCTTGTTTATTGTTTGTTGTTCATGGTTATATTGATGTTTGGATGGGAGGGGATCACAGGTGTTTCCACGGTAACGGGTTGTAAACACACACACGGATAAAGGACAAAAGAAGACAGAAGTCTCCGAGGGGCTCTGCAGTATTGATTACCCAGCCTTCCTTGCTGCTTGTCTCTAATGAGGCTACAGAAGGACAAAGTGCTGACACACACACACACACACACACACACACACACACACACACACACACACACACACACACACAATGAACAGATGCTCTGTAGACACATCAACCTTGTAAATGACGATCAGCATGTTTCAACAATTCAAACCGTCCTTAAATGATATTATTAATCTCTAAACAACATTTTAAACTGCGACAACATATTAGGGTCATTAAAGGGTAATAAATATAATACAGAGCCGGAGGCCGGGGGTAATATTTAGAGATTTAAGCAGTACATTTACGAGAATTTACAGGATCAGCTCAGATGTTCTACTTACTATAGTATAGTATTTTGGCTGTGGTTGATGACCTAATCATAATATATACCATCAGATTCATCAATAAGGAAAAATACTCGTGATTTTAGCCCAGTATCAGAAAGAGTTTTTTGGGCATTTCCGCCTTCTGGGACCCTTTTTTGGATGGTTTTAATGCTTTGGAGGCTTTCTTTGACACTTTCAACGCACTTTCCTACGTACTCACATGCTTTCCTCCTCTGGTTTGCCTGTTTGTAAAGCATAAAGTATAAATTATCACCCAATTCTGTGTTACATCTAGGCTTCTAGCTAACTTCATTCTGTTATTTTTCGGAAATTTGATTGAAAGAAACCCAGATTTCTGATATAGAAACTTTGAAAACGGGTCACATTTGACCCAAGGACAACAGGAGGGTTAAGTGATGGATTCTAAACATCTGAAATGTAGAATTTAAATGTTTTTGTTTAAAAAAGGCAGTTGTTTAGTAAAACTATCACTGCTGGAGCTGTATATTTTACCTCTTTATGGAGACTGGTGTTTTAATTTTGCGCTGGTCAGGAGGTACTTGGCTTAAAATAGTAATTCAAAGGGGGTACAATATGGAAAACAGTTTGAGAACCACTGCTCTAAGTCACATATAAGTGTTATTTTCAAGCACCTAAACAGAGAGTTAGATTATTAATCTCTAATCAATATGTACAACATGTAAATTAAAAAGACTGAAGAAATTGCGCGTGAATGCTGAAAAGCTGACGCTACACGGGACTGGATGGCTTTAATGAGTAAGAAAATAATCAAACAACAAATTAACTATTCCCAAATTATCACATACACACAGTAGAATGAAATGGTATTTAACTCATCCTGAGTATATTAGGAGCAGCAGACAGCTAGGAAGCCTGTAGATACACACACACACACACACACACACACACACACACACACACACACTCACACACACACAGACACACACATACATAGACAAACACACACACACACACACATAGACAAACACACACACACACAGATACACACACAGACATAGACACAGACACACACAAAGACACACACACACACACACAGACACACACACAGACACAAACACACACACACACACACAGACTTATCGCTGTGGTAACCACCCAGCATCAGCAGCTGATGGTTATCTTATCTTCAGACTCAACATATCTCCTCTCACCTCTTCACCTCCTCTCACTTCTCATCCTCTTCTATCTTAGTACCCCAGCTTATCTCCTCTTGTCTCCTTCCCTGTTTCCTCCCTTGTTTCCTCTCCTTGTTTACTCCTCCTCCTCTCTTGTCTCCTTCTTGTGTCTATTTCATCGTCCTCTGAGCCAGCGATCGTCGTCGTAAATCTACTCGACGGACAGATTAAGCTTTCAATTTGTTACCTGATAAGCAGGGAAGACCCGACACGCACGCACACACACACACACACACACACACACACACACACACACACACACACACACACACACACACACACACACACACACACTCTATTACTGCTCATATTTACGAGCAGGAAATTAGGACGCATCGCAAATTTATCTCCAGGAAGAATGGAAGTCACACACACACTAAAACCGACGCTAAACACACACACACACACACATACACACACACACACACACACACACACACACACACACACACACACACACACACACACTCTCTCTCTCTCTGTGGCCGTACATTACCATCAGGATAATTCCTCCTCACACTGCGAGTACATTTTCTACTTCATGGAGCAAATTAACTCCACACTGAGAGGTGTGTGTGTGTGTGTGGTGTGTTGTGTGTACGTGTGTACGTGTGTGTGATTTACGTGCCGGAGGCAGCGCTGGCTATTAATCTGATCCGAGCCATTTAAACTCGGCGTTTCAGGTTCATCTTTACTTTAAAGCAGCTGCTGTCTTCTTCTCACGTTGGTTTTCAGATTGAAAGGGCCTTATCTTACACCCAGAGCAATTGCCTTTGTACACAGACGCAGGTATCATTCCTATTTTGCACCCGACGCACAGCAGACCTTTCCCTTCACAGACGCACGTCGGTAAATTAGGGAATGTATTTGCGCTCCCGGGGGCGGTTCAGCAAAAAGAGGAGGCGTGTTCAGGTGCAAACGTTCCCTGGTGCTATTTTGCAGTTTCAGAAAACAATTCTGCCACAGACCAGGCAAAACCCTAGCCTAAAGTCAGTGGTGCTAGTCTAAAGTCAGTGGTGCTAGTCTAAAGTCAGTGGTGCTAGTCTAAAGTCAGTGGTGCTAGTCTAAAGTCAGTGGCGCTAGTCTAAAGTCAGTGGTGCTAGTCTAAAGTCAGTGGTGCTAGTCTAAAGTCAGTGGTACTAGT
>NC_053132.1:1886608-1911608 GCF_010015445.1 Perca fluviatilis
ACGTTTTCAGTTATTTCACACTTTTTTGTTAAGTACATAATTCCATATGTGTTCATTCATAGTTTTCATGCCTTCAGTGAGAATCTACAATGTAAATAGTCATGAAAATAAAGAAACACATTGAATGGGAAGGTGTGTCCAAACTTTTGGCCTGTACTGTACATATCGTCACTTAACCTGAAGTGCCACATAATTTGTTACACAGAAATGGTCTGAGAAGCTGTTGCTGGATTTGAAAAGGGCAGAAAGGTGTCGGGTGTCCATATGATCCAAATGCTCATAGTTGTATCATAAAATTATATAAGACATATCCTCGACATACCGTCATGTACACTTCTGTAATATTTGGAACTTATTCCCTGTATTGTATATATTTTGTACTTAAAAAATATAAATTTGCCTCGACATAGTGTGATCGCATTTGGCTTCAACGAGAGATATCTGCTGGTGCTTCTTCTAAATCTGGAACAAAGAGTCCTAACCACTCTCACACAAGTTACCAACATGTGTTAGCATGCCAGCTAAACCAGAACAAAGGAAGATGCCAAGAGCAAAACAAGGTACAGCGTTGGAAGAAAAAGAATTCCCTTAGCTTTATGACTGAGGAGATAAGCAAACTCGCCAAACAAACAAAACTTGTTGAACTAATGACTGAGGTTAAACAATTTAAAACGCTTATCAAGGAAAAGGACAAAAAAATTGAGGACTTGGAAAAAAGGATCGACGACTTGGAACAATACACGCGGATGGATGATGTGATTATAACCGGACTGGAGACCAAACATCAAACTTATGCAAGAGCAACGTCCGACACTAACAAAGGTGAGGACGCACCAGTGCAAGAGTTACAATCTTTGGAACAACAAGTCATTCAATTTTTTGAAAATCAATGTCAATCGACGGCAAAAACATCTTGGCCTGTCACACTCTTCGCCGGAAAGATAGCAGGCCTAAAGCTAAGGCTAAACTAGTTCGCTTTGTGACTTGGAAAAGTAAGATTGAGTTATTAAGACAGGCTGAAAAACTGTCTGGAACCGGCGTTTACCTAAAGAACACCTGACCGAAAAGAACGCGGACATCGCCTGGCAGGCACGCACTCCACGGAAGCAAAACAAAATACAAGCTACTAAATATCGTCACTGTACGTCCAAAACCGTTGTTTTGCAAGAAATGAAAAAACGGCAATTTAAAAACATGTTATTGAGTTTTTTAGCTGAGACAAAGTCAGAGTTTGAATATGTGTGAAAACAGCGAAACGTAAAGGCCGACCAACAGAAACAACTAAAATAACCAAATATGGAGATACAGAGTTTCTCCCAGAGAGCAACCATGGGGGGTTTTCATAATTAGTTGTGAGAAACTGTAAGGTGGCTTCATGTATAAAAGGTCCCATTAATTCATTATTTGTATTACTGTTTATTTTATTTCCCAGATTCTATGTTTTGGGGTGGGGTCTTATTCCACTTTTACATGTCTAAAGTTTGCAAAAGTCTTCTATCCTCACCCCTACCCTACTTAACTTCTCTTAACTTCTCTTCATTGGTCTTGGTTTGGGTTGTTCTGTTGGGTGGTTCTGTTGGGTTGTTCTATTTGGTTGTTCTGTTGGGTGGTTCTGTTGGGTTTTACTGTTGGGTTGTTCTGTTGGGTTGTTCTATTGGGTTGTTATGTTGGGTTGTTCTGTTGGGTTGTTCTGTTGGGTTGTTCTATTGGGTTGTTCTGTTGGGTGGTTCTGTTGGGTTTTACTGTTGGGTTGTTCTGTTGGGTTGTTCTATTGGGTTGTTATGTTGGGTTGTTCTGTTGGGTTGTTCTGTTGGGTTGTTCTATTTGGTTGTTCTGTTGGGTTGTTCTATTAGGTTTTTCTGTTGGGTTGTTCTATTGGGTTGTTCTGTTGGGTTGTTCTATTGGGTTGTTCTGTTGGGTTGTTCTATTGGGTTGATCTATTAGGTTGTTCTGTTGGGTTGTTCTATTAGGTTGTTCTGTTGGGTTGTTGTATTGGGTTGTTCTGTTGGGTTGTTCTATTAGGTTGTTCTGTTGGGTTGTTCTATTGGGTTGTTCTGTTGGATTGTTCTATTGGGTTGTTCTATTGGGTTGTTCTATTAGGTTGTTCTGTTGGGTTGTTGTATTGGGTTGTTCTGTTGGGTTGTTCTGTTGGGTTGTTCTATTGGGTTGTTCTGTTGGGTTGTTCTATTGGGTTGTTCTGTTGGGTTGTTCTATTGGGTTGTTCTATTAGGTTGTTCTGTTGGGTTGTTCTATTGCGTTGTTCTATTTGGTTGTTCTATTTGGTTGTTCTATTGGGTTGTTCTATTAGGTTGTTCTGTTTGGTTGTTCTATTGGGTTGTTCTGTTTGGTTGTTCTATTGGGTTGTTCTGTTGGGTTGTTCTATTGGGTTGTTCTATTGGGTTGTTCTGTTGGGTTGTTCTATTGCGTTGTTCTATTTGGTTGTTCTATTGGGTTGTTCTATTAGGTTGTTCTGTTTGGTTGTTCTATTGGGTTGTTCTGTTGGGTTGTTCTATTGGGTTGTTCTGTTGGGTTGTTCTATTGGGTTGTTCTATTAGGTTGTTCTGTTGGGTTGTTCTATTGCGTTGTTCTATTTGGTTGTTCTATTGGGTTGTTCTATTAGGTTGTTCTGTTTGGTTGTTCTATTGGGTTGTTCTGTTGGGTTGTTCTATTTGGTTGTTGTATTAGGTTGTTCTGTTTGGTTGTTCTATTGGGTTGTTCTGTTTGGTTGTTCTATTGGGTTGTTCTGTTTGGTTGTTCTATTGGGTTGTTCTATTAGGTTGTTCTGTTGGGTTGTTCTATTGGGTTGTTCTGTTGGGTTGTTCTGTTGGGTTGTTCTATTGGGTTGTTCTATTAGGTTGTTCTGTTGGGTTGTTCTATTGGGTTGTTCTGTTGGGTTGTTCTATTGGGTTGTTCTGTTGGGTTGTTCTGTTGGGTTGTTCTGTTGGGTTGTTCTATTGGGTTGTTCTATTTGGTTGTTCTGTTGGGTTGTTCTATTGGGTTGTTCTGTTGGGTTGTTCTGTTGGGTTGTTCTATTTGCTTGTTCTATTAGGTTGTTCTGTTGGGTTGTTCTATTAGGTTGTTCTATTGGGTCTGGTTGTTTCCGTTGGATTGAGTTTTGCAGATATTTGACGTTAGCTATTCATTTCAATTCACATGTATAAAAAGTACACAGATATTACGCAGAAGGTAACATTACAATAAAGTGATTTAAACAACTTCACGATTCAGATTAAGAAGCTGAAGTGGATAAAAACTGATTTGAGATCTGACAGAAGATTTAACTTCCTCCTCCTATGGCAGATGGACAGGGTCAAACTGAACAACAGAGATATTCAGACTCTGACATTTTACTGCTAAACAACTTAATGTCAGCTGTCAATCACACACACACACACACACACACACACGCACACACACACGCACACACACAGACACACACACACCACACACACACACAAAGACACACACACAGACACAGACACACACAGGCACACACATACAGACACACAGACACACATACACACGCAGAGACACACACACACAGACATACACACACACACACATACACATACACGCAGAGACACACACACACGCACACACACACAGACACACACACGCACGGTAAAGAGAGGAGATAATTAAAGAGATAATGAAGCGTCCGTCATCTCTCTCTCCTCATGTTACACTAAATGAAAACAGACAACTCCTCTTCTTCTTCTGTTCTTCTTCTGTTGTTCATCACAGAGAGCAGAAGAAGAAGAGGAGGCTATTAAGAGTCTCTTATTTCAACCAGCAGCGAGTGTGTCTGCTAATAACTTCTGCAGACTGATCGCCCTGATTAGTAACTCCTGATGTATAAAACTCAGATGGTTCAGTTTTTCGGATAATTAATAAATAATCTGATCAGACTGCTGTTAACCCAGCAGTGCTCTATTGATTTAATAATGGACCTTTTTCACAGCAGACATGTGGACTTGTCATAGTAGGAAGAGCACAGCTGAGATTGATAACCTTAACGATGGCTCAGTTCCATCAAGTGTCCCAGTAAGATATTTCAGTGAGTCAGCATGCACAATACCAGGACCTCTCCTAAGTGGAATGCAGCCATCATTAATGGTTTAATACCAGGACCTCTCCTAAGTGGAATGCAGCCATCAGTAATGGTTTAATACCAGGGCCTCTCCTAAGTGGAATGCAGCCATCATTAATGGCTTAATACCAGGGTCTCTCCTAAGTGGAATGCAGCCATCATTAATGGTTTAATACCAGGGCCTCTCCTAAGTGGAATGCAGCCATCATTAATGGTTTAAACTACCTGGGCCTCCTAAGTGGAATGCAGCCATCATTAATGGTTTAATACCAGGGGGCCCTCCTAAGTGGAATGCAGCCATCAGTAATGGTTTAATACCAGGCCCTCTCCTAAGTGGAATGCAGCCATCAGTAATGGTTTAATACCAGGGCCTCTCCTAAGTGGAATGCAGCCATCATTAATGGTTTAATACCAGGGTCTCTCCTAAGTGGAATGCAGCCATCATTAATGGTTTAATACCAGGGTCTCTCCTAAGTGGAATGCAGCCATCAGTAATGGTTTAATACCAGGGTCTCTCCTAAGTGGAATGCAGCCATCAGTAATGGGTCTGAATACACCTGTGCTGTTCCTAATATGACATGTCAACATGTCTGCAGTAAAAAAGGTCTATTCATCTTTTTATTTATTCTCTACTGACTTACTGTGTATTGTGACGCAGTTTCAAAGAGGGCCAAACGCTGATGTGTCCCATGTGAAACCGGAAGTTTATTTGTTTTAACTTACAGTACATATGTAACTTAATTTAAGCTAACAGATTGTTGTTGAAAATAAATTGAAAATACAAAGGACCAAATACAGAACCCTGAGGAACTCCACAACTAATAACTCACTTCTCATCTGGCCTTTGCACAATAAAAGCCTTAGACTGCGTAACTGTTTACCTGCCAGTATGAATATTCCCAGGTGAGCATTTCACATTTTCGTGTCTTATATTTGTAATGCTCCAGGTGTGTAAAGTGACCGACCAATCACCTGCCATTTAGCAACATGCAGGAAGTAATCTGACATATAGTGTTAATTTTGTCACCTATTTTTAATTTAGTCTTAGTCTTAGTCTTGTGCCAAAAATTTTTGTTAGTCAAGTTTTAGTCGACTAAAAGTCTCGTCATTTTAGTCTAGTTTTAGTCAAAAGAGAACTCAAGGTATCTTAGTCAAGTTTTAGTCGACTAAAAGTCTCGCCATTTTAGTCAAGTTTTTTAGTCAAAACATTTTAGTCTTTTTTAATAAAATTATTTCTGATAACCATTTAAGTCAAATAGTTATAAAATAAAATAAATGCTATAAAGTTATATAAATATTGAGGCTCTTCCTTATTTCACCAGTAAACGACAAAACAACACTGCGGAAGGGGAAAGGACATTTTACATTTTACAATAAAATAAATGCAGCACGAAACTGGCGTAGATTTCAAGTGAACGCAACATGTGTTGTTTTTCGGACAACGGCGGCGGCAGACTGTCGTACGCCTCGTGGGGGAAATAAGACAAACCTTTACACCGTTTAGCTGTCAGCATTTTAACTGTGTTAAATCCAACTGCTAGCTAACGGTGGGCTAACGCTACCTGCTGCCATGGGTAGTAGTTAACTAGCGCCGCGCGCGTGTTTCGGTTGACTCTAACATCCGTTTAGGAGCATCAGAGAGAAGCGCAGGCTCTTCGGTCCGGTAGATAACGGTCGTTAGGGCACCTGTCGGTGCTGTAGCACCGGGTCTCAGTAACAGCTGAATATTCTATCTCATGATGAAAAAGTAGACGATTGTAGACGAAAATGAAGAGAGATTTTATCTTAGTTTTTATTTTATGCAAAACATTTTAGTCTCGTCTTTTTTCGTCAACAATAATGCATGTTAATTTAGTCTTAGTCAGCGTCTATGGACATTGGCGCAGTCTCGTCATCGTCTCGTCTTAGTCATGGAAAAAAAGGTCGTTGACGAACATATTTAGTCTCGTCTCGTCTGACGAAATTAACACTACTGACATAACAGGAAGTGTTTGTTTTCTTTCTGCTCTTTCAATGCAGGAGCTTATTTACATATTTAATTAACCTAATTAGCATTTATAATTACGTGCTGCTCTTCCCAGTGAGCATGGACTCTGAACCAATCACAGGCCAGCCCCGGGCTCTGAACCAATCACAGGCCAGCCCAGTGTGTCGACCAATCACATACCCGCAAGCTTTGATTTCTTCTTATTAAAGAATATTCCCTTGTTCTCGTTAAGACAGAATCTCGTTAAGTCTTTTCTCGTTAAGACATTGAGAAACATTGAAAAATGTCAAAGTTTAATTTATAAAAGAACTACTCCTAATACTACATATAATACAACTCCTAATTCTACAGATAATACAATAACTCATAATACTACAGATAATACAACAACTCCTACTACTACAGATGATACAACTACTCCTAATACTACAGATAATACAACTACTCCTAATACTACAGATAAAACAACAACTCCTAATACTACAGATAATACAACTACTCCTAATACTACAGATAATACAATAACTCATAATACTACAGATAATACAACAACTCATAATACTACAGACAATACAACTACTCCTACTACTACAGATAATACAATAACTCATAATACTACAGATAATACAACAACTCCTAATACTACAGATAATACAACAACTCCTAATACTACAGATAATACAACTACTCCTAATTCTACAGATAATACAACCACTCCTAATACTACAGATAATACAATAACTCCTAATACTACAGATAATACAACTCCTAATACTACAGATAATACAACAACTCCTAATACTACAAATAATACAATAACTCCTAATACTACAGATAATACAATAACTCCTAATACTACAGATAATACAACTCCTAATACTACAGATAATACAATAACTCCTAATACTACAAATAATACAATAACTCCTAATACTACAGATAATACAATAACTCCTAATACTACAGATAATACAATAACTCCAAATACTACAGATAATACAACTCCTAATACTACAGATAATACAATAACTCCTAATACTACAAATAATACAATAACTCCTAATACTACAAATAATACCATAACTCCTAATACTACAGATAATACAACTCCTAACACTACAGATAATACAATAACTCCTAATACTACAGATAATATTTATATTAATAATAATAATAATAATAACAAAGCTGGTCTCCAAAGAGAAACATGTTAATTAGTTTTGGTTGCTTTTTGTCCCTTTTTAAGAATTTAAACTACTGGCCCCGTCTGTAAACAGAGGGAGATGTTAAACTCCAGACCCTAACCATGTCGGCCGCAACATTAACGTTTTATTTAATGTGAAGTACTTTAATTTAAACAACGAGTTGTTTGTGTGTGTGAGCAGATGGTGTGTTCAGGGTCACACTCTACAGATGAAATATTAAGCTACATTTTATCTCTCCGCTGACTCCCATCTCTCCTACATAGATTCAGACTCAGATTTTTGTCGATGTTTGTCGATTTGTCAGCATTTCTGACAACCTTTTCAAGTTTTTGTCTACTTTATCGCCCATTTGACATTTTTTATGCATTTTTCAAGTCTGTCTCTTTTTCAAAGTTTGTTGCTGCTTGTTTCTGGCTCCTATAAAAACCTTTACTTTATTTCGCCATTATGCATGTAATGTAATACGAATCTGTGCAGATGCTATGTTCAGGGTCTCACTCTGCAGATGAAATATTAAGCTACACTTTATCTGTCCAGTGACTCCCACATAGATTCAGACTCAGATTTTTGGCGATTTTTGAGCATTTCTGACAACTTTTTTCAAGTTTATGTCTATTTTATTGCCCATTTTGCCATTTTTTTTGCCATTTTTTATGCATTCTTCAAGTGTTTGTCTCTTTTTCAAAGTTTTTTGTTGCTTGTTTCAGCCTCCTATAAAAACCTTTAGTTTAAATCTGTGTTTTTATTTCGCCATTATGCATGTAATACGAATCTGTGCAGATGGTGTGTTCAGGGTCACTCTGCAGGAAGAAATATTCAGCTCCGTCTCTCCGTTGATTCATACATTTAACATGTCAAACTCTCTCGGGGCCTCTGGGGGCCCCAACATTATTCTGCTGTCAGTCACCCTGAAACTCAGCCGCTAATGAGATTCCCTCCCAAACCAGAATCACACCTACGCCGCTGCATGACTGACAGCACGCCACCATCCCATAATCCCACGCTGCACACACCAGAGAAGCTGCAGACAGGAGACTGTACCCCCAAAAAACTCCCATATATCTGGTATTAAGACGGACAGAAAACTTTCATCTTCATCATCGTTTTACGAGATCCTAAACTGACTGAGGATCATTGTGTTAAAACTTTCTCACAGTCGGTTTCAGATGGAGATCGTCATGTAACCGCTGACCCCCGAAAGCTTCTGTCTGTCTTCACCCAGAACAAAGACGGTGAGGCTCAACCTGAGGGACGGGACCCTCAGGAGGCCGCCAGCAAGATAAGTCAAGAACTTCAAAACAAGCATCAAAAATACGTCAAAAAATCAACAAAAAATTTGAAAAAAATGTCAAATGCAGCGAGGCTCAACATGCGGAACGGGACCCTCAGGAGGCCGCTGGGGAAGCCAGCTTAAAGCCAGTTACAAATTTTAGGTTTCCTTCCTTTGAGCAACAACCAAAACATGAAAATAAATCAGATACCATAGAAGCTCTCTAATGTATTTAAAGAAAGATAAAATCATTGAAAAAGCGCTGAAACCCTTCAAAAAAAAACATAAATACATCAAAACAAGCAACAGACATTGCCAAAGACCCATCAAATACAACAAAAAGCTAGTCTGACCAGCCAGCCCCACATCCAGATGTTGGGTCTAGGAACTCCCCATTGGTCAGGGCTCAATCTGAGGGGCGGGACAAACAGTTGTCTTTCAAATTCCCTCTGCACCAATAGGATAGCTCTACAACCAATCAGAGCAACGCTAGTTGATAGATTAAACTTTAAACTCTGAACACATCTTCCTTTTTTAAGAATGACTTCAGAGCCGTTCTTTGTTCTTTTCTCAAAGAAAAGCTGAACTCCAAGTCTTCCAGAGTCGCGGCCAAAGCTGATTCCAAAGACCGCTGTTCGCCAGCAGTAGCGACCTATGTTAAGCCCCGCCCACCGACTCTATTCACGATGTGATTGGCCTGACTAGAGTTTGGTTTTTCAGCTTGCAAGCCAACGGAGAGTTGCGAGACGACCCTGGCTGCAAATTACATTTGCTGCCGCTAGGATGGTCTAGATTTCTAGGCTAACAAAAAGCCTCAAAAACGTAGAGAACAGTGACAAAAAATCTAAACAAATTCCAAAAATGTTTTTAAAAGTGACTATACGTCAAAACAAGCGACTTAAATTATGAAAGACGCGTCAAATACGTCCAAAAGGCGCCATAAAGGTAGAAAAAAGCTCCAAAAATGCTGAGGCTCAACATGCGGGACGGGACCCTGAAGATAAAAATCTTAATCTCTGAGAATTCATTCATGTTAACGGGGCTTATTTGTTTTAGACGTTTATGAATCTTAAATTCATCAAAATGAAATTAGATTCATCTGTAGATAAAACAGCCAAAATTAGATCATAATGCTGAGAAAGCGTTTGAATGCGGAAAGCTGAATTATTGACATCTTCATCAGAATTAAGGCCAGAAAGTCACTTTGGTTTCAGGTTTTAAAAACAGAGACTTGTAATATTACATAATAATATAATATTACACCACATTACACCGGTTCTGGCCATGCTCCACTGGCTTCCTGTCTGTTTCAGGATTGAATTTAAAATTTGATTAATTGTTTTCAAGATCTTAAATGGGTTGTCACCTTCTTATTTATCGGAGCTCTTACACACCTGTCAAAGCACCAAGGTCGTCCAATCAGAAGCTCCTCCATGTGCCCAGATCTAGGTTAAAAAATAAAGGTGAGCAAGCCTTTTCATTGGCTTGCTGAAGACCCATTACTATTCATTGGCTTTCAATTCAAGTTGAGCTTCGATATCTTGACCTTTTTCTATAGTTGGTTGTTTATTTTGTATTGTATATTGTGTATTGTTTGTGTATATTATATCTCTGATTTGTTTTAGCTTGTTAAGCATGTTGGTCAACTATGGTTGTTTTTAAACATGCTTTATAAATAAAATTGAATTGAACTGAACTGAACTGAACTGAACAACGTTCATACTATATTGGTATTATTTAACTTGTCACTGACAATCATGATGATTAGTTGTCATGTATTAAATTACTATTGAACTATCTAAAAAATCTATTAATCATTTTGAATCATTTTTGATGATAAAACAGGTAAACTAGTGTGATGTCAGCTTGTTAAATGTGAATATTGTTCTAGTGTCTTCTCTCCTCTGGGACAGGACACTGAAGATTTTTGAATTTTGGACAAAACAAGATATTTGAGAACGTCGTCTTGGGCTTTTTGGGAAACATTTTTTGTTAAAATAATGGACAGAATAATCGGTAGTTTCAGCTTTCTTTAATAAAAGCTGCAGCCTCTACACCGGCCTTTAAATAGCAGGGAGTCTGGTGCAGCAGAGTCTGACCCTGACATGTTTCCCGTTCACTGGACGCCGCCAAGACACAGGAGACCTTCCCAGCATGCATTTCACCAAGCAGGCGGGGGACACAGCGCTGTAATATCACCACTTCTTTCTTTAAGAAAGGCTGCGGCTGTCACATCCATCCCTCCATCCCTCCATCTCTCCATCCTCCATCCCTCCATCCCTCCATCCCTCCATCCCTCCATCCTCCATCTCTCCATCCCTCCATCCCTCCATCTCTCCATCCTCCATCCCTCCATCCCTCCATCCCTCCATCCTCCATCTCTCCATCCTCCATCCCTCCATCCCTCCATCCCTCCCTCCTCCATCCTCCATCCTCCATCTGTCCCTCCTCCATCCTCCATCCCTCCATCTCTCCATCCTCCATCCCTCCATCAGTCCATCCCTCCATCCCTCCATCTCTCCATCCTCCATCCCTCCATCAGTCCATCCCTCCATCCCTCCATCCCTCCATCCTCCATCTCTCCATCCCTCCATCCCTCCATCTGTCCCTCCTCCATCCTCCATCCTCCATCAGTCCATCCCTCCATCAGTCCATTCATCCCTCCTCCATCCTCCATCCCGCCATCAGTCCATCCCTCCATCAGTCCATTCATCCCTCCTCCATCCCTCCATCCCTCCATCTGTCCCTCCTCCATCCTCCATCCTCCATCAGTCCATCCCTCCATCAGTCCATTCATCCCTCCTCCATCCTCCATCCCGCCATCAGTCCATCCCTCCGTCCTCCATCCCTCCATCTGTCCCTCCTCCATCCCTCCATCCCTCCATCCTCCATCCCTCCATCCCTCCATCCTCCATCAGTCCATCCCTCCATCCCTCCATCCCTCCATCCTCCATCTCTCCATCCCTCCATCCCTCCATCCCTCCATCAGTCCATCCCTCCATCCTCCATCTCTCCATCCTCCATCTCTCCATCCCTCCATCCCTCCATGTCTACCTGTTTTTTTTACAGTTTTGCACGTTAGAAGGAAAATATATAACTTAAACAGTTATTAAATTGTTCTCAGTTCAGCTTTCAGTCTTCTGCTAAAATACAACAAATTCCTTTTAAAAAAACAAACAACAAAAATTAATTTCCAGCTTTCTTTTACTGGATAAATGAAACATTGAATTGTAATGTGTAATTGTATAACGTAAAACAAATATCGTCTTGTAACTACCAGAAACACGTCAGCGTATTGTTGATATGACGATGACGATGTAATGAGAGACTGAGCAGCCCTGACACACCCATCCATCCATCCCTGTTTTACCTCCACAGCCCCAGAGAAGAGGGGGGGGGGGACCAGAGCTTTGGTTTCTACAGGGGATTTTCCGGCAGACATTTTGAGCGTCAAACACTTTATTTCCTGTTTTCATTTCTGCTTTTTCTGCAACAATTTCTGGTGCAAACGTCTTTAATCCTTCTTATGTTTATACATTCTTCTCCTTAGTGTGTCTGTGTGTGTGTGTGTGTGTGTGTGTGTCTGTGTGTGTGTCTGTGTCTGTGTGTGTGTCTGTGTATGTGTGTATGTGTGTGTCTTTGTGTGCGTGTGTGTCTGTGTGTGCGTGTGTGTGTCTGTGTGTGTGTGTGTGTGTGTGTGTGTGTGTGTCTGTGTGTGTGTATGAGTGTCTGTATGTGTGTGTGTGTCTGTGTGTGTGTGCGTGTGTGTGTCTGTGTGTGTGTGTGTGTGTGTGTGTGTGTGTGTGTGTGTGTGTGTGTGTGTGTGACGTGCGCTGCGTCTGGAAACATATTTAGAGGGAAGAAGGATTTAAAACCCTGAACGGTTAGTTTTACGGCTTTTGTCTTTGGTATTTTTTAAGGGTGGATGAATCTACTTCTTGTAAATATTGCGGGTGAATCTCCCCCCCAAATCTGTGCCTATGTGAGAGGCTGGGAGGGGGAGGTGAAGAGAGGAGATTCCTCCTGGGAGAGAGGAATGAAGAGAGGGGGAGGGAGAGAAGAGATGAAGGGAGGGAGGAGCAGCCGTGGAGCTTTAGATTAATGTTGTAACACGTGAACCATCGAGTGATCGGCAGCTCCTTCCTGCCTCCAAACAACCTCAACCAGATGACTAACGCTTCAAATCTAATAAGTGCTGATGAATCAATTTAACTAGCTTACAATCCCACACAGCACTTTCCTTTATTCCTCTCTTTTCTAAAGATTCTCAGGACAGAGTTCACACAACTCCTTTTGTCTGTTTTCTACGACGGTTTTTAGATGGTTTTGCTGCATTTTGTTGCCGTTTTTACATTTCTTTCCGCATTTTGCTGTGATTGCTGTCGACTTTTTGGACCTTTTTTGCCACATTGTTTTGGTGTTTTTAATGCCGTTTTTGTCGCATTTCCCCCGCCCACACTTTTGTCATCACTTTTTTCATCATTTTTGTCAGCTTTTTGGACATCTTTTGCAATATGTTGGCGATGTTTTTGTTGACGTTTTAAAATATTTTTACCACATATTGCCGTGATTGCTGTTGACTTTTTAGTCGCATTTTTTAGATGATATTAATACCGTTTTCGTCCCATGTTCCCCCCACTTTTGTCACCGCTTTTGTCGTTATTTTTGTCAGCTTTTTGGACCTCTTTTTCAACATTTTGACGATGTTTTTGTTGACATTTTGGTCAACGTTTTTATGATTTCTTTTTGACCGAGCACACCAGGAGCACAGGTGACATGTCTCATATCTCGTCCAAAGTAAATACTATCACACGAAAGCTGAGATTCTTCTTTGCCATGACACTCCCGAGTCTTTGCCAAATTTGGTCTATGTCAATCGGCCAATAGGTGGCGCTGTTTTCCTTTTATTATAAAACACCTCCTTGTTCCTCAGAGGCCGTGAGTTGGATCTGTTTCTGCTTCTTCTCACAACGTCTTAAAGCTTCCCAGGATAGAACTCAGATGAAGTATTTTATGTATAAATATATAAATACTACACTAAAGGGTAGCAGAGACGAGACTGGGAGTGATAATCAGGGATGCAGCATTTCATATAGATAACAAAAATTAAAACACAAATCACAATGTTAACACATCTCCTTTCTGAGCAGAAAAACTGTCCGTTAAATTCTGCAGATTAATAATAATAGTAATAATAACAATATTAATAATAATAATAATAATAATAATAATAATTCTAGGTCTCCTCTGTTTGGGTTTTAATAAGATGATAGAAATTTAAAGGGCTGTCAAAATGAACTTGGTAATAACAAGTTAACGCAAATCTTTTTAAAGGCCACCGAGAAAAGATCTTAAAATGAGTATCACTTCTGTTATTTTGTAAGTTTTAACTTCTGTTTGTTCACATTGTAACTTATATTTCCACTGACTGTTTCAGCTTCTTTTTTGTAATATCTGCCCGTCTGCAGACTTCTCAAAAGACTCCTATATTCATAATATCTGTTCTAAAGCTTCTCCTTTTTATTGTCATTCAGCAAAACACAGAAATATGTAAAGCATGAAAAGACCTGACACTCTGCATGTACTGTAGCATCGACAAAAAGGTATCAAAGCTCGGTTCAAAAATGAGCAAATGTTAAATATTTGAATTGATTGACAGACGTAAATATATATATGCATATTATATATATATATATATATATATATATATATATATATATATATATATATATATATATATATACATACAAGTCTCTTCACACAGTCTACATACATATATGTAGACTAAAGACTTGTGTTAGCTGGACTGTCAGACGGAGATGATGACCATATCACCACAGAAACACTCTCGGACATGTTTTATAAACACAGATTTATACATCAGACACACACACACACACACACACACACACAATAAATACACATACACATACACACACATACACATACACATACACACACAACAGGAGAAATAAGTTGCTATTAAAATGTGTGTGCAAGAGCATGAAATACATTCAGGAGAGATCAACACACCGCATGATAATAGAGTGTATCTGTGTGTGTGTGTGTGTGTGTGTGTGTGTGTGTGTGTGTGTGTGTGTGTGTGTGGGTGTGTGTGTGTGTGTGTGTGTGTGTGTGTGTGTGTGTGTGTGTGTGTGTGTGTGTGTGTGTGTGTGTGTGCGTGTGTGTGTATCTACCTGTCGATGATGACGGGGTCTGACGGCGTCTCGTTTCTGTTTCCGCAGCTCTTCTTATCACAGCAGCGACTGACACAAAGACAAACACAATCATAAATAATAATAATAATAATAATAATAATATATTTATTTCTCTTTAGTCATTGCTCTTATTTCTACAGTTCATGCAGAGTAGAGGTTAGATGTCTTTAAAGGCCTGCAGTATTTAGGAAATGATAATGTATTACTGTAGGTCTCAGGTCAGACTCCTCAGTAGTACATTTCCTCTCCTTCCTCACTCTGTGTGTCTCCGTTCTCAAATACTGTTCTCTTCTGGAAGCAACAACCAACTTCAAGCTAAGAAGGTGAATGCTGAAACACGGCGTTTACTCTTTAAACCAATCACAACGGTCCTGCAAGGGACTAAGCTCTCGGACACAGCCACGGTGGCTCTGCTAAATAGTCTCAGGAAGGAACTGGTTTGGCTGGAACATTTTACACCCCGCTAAAGAAACATATAATATAGTAAAACAAATACAGTAAAGTGAGGTATTTAAATCAGCTGATACATGGTTACACCTCATTGGCTCTTACCACTAGATCTCTGGATCCCACCAATCAGTCCGAAAACCTCCCAGTTAGAGAGGAAATGACCTAACATATTCTTTATAAAACCTCCCAGTTAGTGAGGAAATGACCTAACATATTCTTTATAAAACCTCCTAGTTAGAGAGGAAATGATCTAAACATATTCTTTATAAAACCTCCTAGTTAGAGAGGAAATGATCTAACATATTCTTTATAAAACCTCCCAGTTAGAGAGGAAATTATTTAACATATTCTTTATAAAACCTCCTAGTTAGAGAGGAGATGATCTAAACATATTCTTTATAAAACCTCCCAGTTAGAGAGGAGATGATCTAAACATATTCTTTATAAAACCTCCCAGTTAGAGAGGAAATTATCTAACATATTCGTTATAAAACCTCCCAGTTAGAGAGGAAATTATTTAACATATTCTTTATAAAACCTCCCAGTTAGAGAGGAAATTATTTAACATATTCTTTATAAAACCTCCCAGTTAGAGAGGAAATGATCTAACATATTCTTTATAAATCTTTACAATCATTCTCTGAAAGAACCCAGCAGACCTGACACGTTGCACCGATCCACATCTTCTTCATAACTTGATATTTTCAGCGACAATATTTTGGTACGGAAGGTTTGAGAACGCGTACACACACAGAGAGAGGGAAGTTTCTCCCTGGAAACTATCTTCTGTTGATCCAGACTAGGGTCTTATTAGTATGAATGTCAGTGAATATTGTATTTTTTAAACCTGATGCTAAACTGACTTACTGGCTTTATTTTGGAAGATGTCATTAATCCAGTTTAGCTTTTCAGCTTTTAGCATTCACACCCATTTTCTAGAGTGGTTCCTGGTGTGAAGTGTCACGGGTTCAGGTTCTTACCTGCACATGATCTCATGAGTCAGCAGAACTCCGGCACATCTCTGGATTCTTATCCTGACCTTCATAGATGATGGCCTGAAACAAAACACACACACACACACACACACACACACACACACACACACACACACACCAGGCACAGACACACACACACACACACACACACACACAGAGAACACTCAGTTGAAGCCTTGTTTAATTTGCCTAAAATACCATCATTATGGTTATTAGCTATTAGCGGAGTGGGCGTGAGTGAACTGAGGGCAAACATTTGATCCTCCAACTGTTGAATTACAGATGCTGATATTCAGCCACACAGCTGGAACCAAACAGCTGGAACCGCACCAAAAAGCCTTTTTCACAAAGAGCGGATCACACAACGTTGACGGCCCTCGTGCTAAACAAGCCAATTGAATGACTTCGTTAGATTTAAATGCGTGCTGCTGCTGCTTTCCACATACTGTCAGAGAGAGAGAGAGAGAGAGAGGGAGAGACAGAGAGAAAGAGAGAAAGACAGAGGGAGAGAGGGAGAGAAACAGAGAGAGAGAGAGAGAGAAAGAGAGAGAGAGAGAGAGAGAGAGAGAAAGGGGAAGAGAGAGAAAGAGAGAGAGAGAGACCACAAAGCTGCATTTTTTTCAGTGTTTGTTTTTGGGAGAAAACATCGGGGTAGTCATTAATATATGACGGGTTCCAGATCAAGATATTTACAGTCTTAAAATGTTTAAATGTATAAATGTTTTGCAACGTCTAAAATCGACTCAATCTATGTTCTATATCAGTCAATCAGACTTTATTTATATTATTACTTTTCATACATCCAGATGTAGCACAAAGTGCTTCATTCAAAATAAGTTGTTTAATAAAAGACTAAAAAGAATTTTAAAATATCAACCCTCTCACGCAGCCCTCAGGTCTTTAGACAGACTGAAAGGTATGTTGTTGAGTTGTGTACTTCCATATTAATTAATAAGTTAGTGTCACTTTAAATATCCTAATAAGACTTTTTGAATTAAAAAATTTGTGTTCAACTAACACAATTAAATTGGTAAAACTTAAAATGTATACGAATATAAAATGTAAATAATAATCCTGTCATTAGGCTAATAAATATTCAATAATCAGTTCCCTACTGTTTGGTCATTCGTGAGTCGGGAGCGAGCGAGATCCTGCTCCGTTCTGACTCCTGGAGCCATAAACACATCGTCATGGTTACGTATGAACACAAACACATCATCAGCATAACGTGTGAACACAAACACATCATCAGCATAACGTGAACACAAACACATTGTCATAGTTACATGTGAACACCAACACATTGTCAGCATAACAGTGCAGCATTCCCACCATTACTGTAGAGCAGCTGCAGTAGTGTATCCGGTGACATCCGGTTTGTTCTTTTCTCTCTATTTCGGCTCCCTGAACACAGAACATGAAACATTTATGTCATAAAACAAACTGGAAACTGACGGGGCGCGCGTTATTTCTAACACCTGAGTCAGACTGTGATCTACCGGATCAGTGTTTTATCCCCGAGCGAACGTGACGTGAGGGCGTTTTTGGTTTCTATCTCTATATATATCTAGAAATGTAGCATTGAACCTCCATCCGAGGGCTGTTTGTTTTCTACTCCTGTTACTGCCTGATTTTCAAAAAGTGTAAACAAAATCATTGGTGTTGTAACCCGCGGCGAGGGTTAAGCTGGTTTTAAAGGCACTGACACAACCAATCAGATGGCTAGGATCTACCGGCCGAAGACAGACTGTGAGGTCAACCATGTTTGCACAAAAATATATTCCAATTGTTGGAACCTCTGTGTTTTTAGGGCTGTCAGTATTAATCCGCGTAATCGCAATGGCCGAACATATAACGCGTAATTTTTTTAACGCATGCCGGCATTTATTAATATATTTTACACTTGGCTCGGCTTCACGCCGCCTAACAGGGGCTATTTTGACTCTTTGCCATACTTCCTCATAACACATCCTGCTGCTGCAGGCTACAGGCATGATGGAGAAAGACAGCAGCAACACAGTTCTGAATGGCGCTTTTCATTTTTCCAAAAATCCCCGGACGGCTCATAGAGAAGTCGAAGCCATAGGCACATTCTGTAAAGCCAAATTTAAATATCACTCGAAGCACGTTAAGCGGAGCTACCAGCTACCAGCTGTCCGAGCTAATTAACGTGACTTAGGTTGATGCTACCCAACTAGCATGCTACCCACTTAGGCAAAGCGTAAGTTTTTGGAGAGTGCTACACTGCTACTTGCCGACCTGTGGATGAAACCAAAACCCAAAAATTACTACAGCTCTTGCGAAATGGGTGGCAACTAACTGCAGACCTGTCAGCATCGTAGAGGACCTCGGGGTCTTAAAGAAGTACTACGGTTGGACATGTTCTGACCCGTCTCATTGCCGTCGAGGGGAACAGCCGCCCCACCCACACCCAGCCCTGTACCCATGGAGAAAGAAGCCACACTGGAAGTGCTGCAGGTGCAAATGCTGTCTCATGAACCGGGTGATCACTGGACGTCAGCGAGTCATCAACATTATTTAGGAGTTACTAAACACTATATTGACTCTGGTAAGAATAGGGATTTTAGTATTTTAGTTAGGTACTTGGAGGAATTATGCAATAATGACAGATTCACACATTTTTCTTTGGTTTACAGTAAATAAATATAATAATAAATAAAAAATAAAGAATATACAAATCTTAAAGTAAAGTTCATAAAGTAACTTTCTTTGCATTCATTTGATTCCCAATAAAGATACACTGGTAACAGTTCTGAAATGCAAAACAATAGAATTTTTAATCATGTGATAAAATATGCATTAACTATAGAAATTGAGCGATTAATCGTATAAAAAAAATGTTTATCGTTTGACAGCCCTATTATATATATATATATATATATTCCAATCGTTGGAACCTCTGTGTTTTTTTAGAGGGAACATTAAAGTGATGTTTAGGGATGATCTCCGTTGTGTGTCCCGGGCCTTTAGACATGGGTGTGTTGGATTTGTATAGTCCGCGTCCCCTCAGCCGCGTCATTTCTGTGTGTTGGGGTGAGCATGAGGTGTGTTTGTTTACCACACCTTCTCTTTCTCCACGAAGAGTCACGTGACCGTATCGTTCAATCTCCACCGGCTGGCCCTGCCCGGTCGCATAGCCAACACGGGGCGGGAAGAAGTTGGACTTCCTCAGATTAGACGGAGGCTGCTTCTCAAAGTGAGCTCGCGCTAACCCCACCCCGCTGAGAGGCAGACAGGTCAGAGGGAGACAGACAGGTTAGAGAGAGACAGACACACAGGTTAGAGAGAGAGACAGACAAGTTAGAGAGGGACAGACAGGTTAGAGAGACAGCCAGGTTAGAGAGGGACAGACAGGTTAGAGAGGGAAAGACAGTTAGAGAGAGAGACAGACAGGTTAAAGAGAGAGACAGACATGTTAGAGAGGGACAGACAGGTTAGAGAGCCACGCATCGCCATCGCGTCATATATTACACGCCATCACGTCAGTTAACTTTAACGCTACCGCGTCAGTATACACGCACGCGCTGTATACACGCATCGCGCTCGTATAAATGGTCGCTACCGCGCCTGCGATGCACGCACGCTATCGCGTCAGACGGGCACCGCGCTGCATTAATACATCGCATCGGCGCGCCATACACGCACGCGCTGCATACACGCGCACGCGCGCGTCGAGCACGCATCAGCATCGCGTCCCCAGCATACGGGCATCGGGCGCCGTTAATGTTATTGCGTCGGTTTTACCCACCGCATCGCGTCAGCATACATCGCTAATGCGTCAGCACGTCAAGCACGCCATCGCGCGCCATATAATGCCACCGCGCCGGGTATACACGTTAACGCACGCGTCCCATGGCACGCACCGTCGCCACGCACGCGCTCGCATATGCACGCACGCCATCGCGTCACATAATAATGCTAACCGTCAGACATATCGCATCGCGCCGTTTGCATATTATCAAGACAGGCAGGTTAGGAGAGATAGACATTGAATATTAAATGTGTGAAATCATGAAATGATCTGCAGCAGAGTGGTTGATTCATGGTAATTAATCCGGACGCGGCTTCCAGAACATAGACAGTTTATTTTTGCTTTTAAATCTTCTTAAGAAACTATTTTATGATTTGACGTTGATCAAAAACACAAATAGATGAACATCTGTAGTCATAACCTCACATGACCAAACAAACCTCTTATAATCGCTATAAAAACCATTTTTACACACATTTAAAATATCAAACCGATCTTCTCAGAGAGCTGAAATCATTATTAATAAACTCTGAACATTTAAATCAAGTTAGGGAATCATTTACACATGCACATACTTCTCTGTTCTCTCGTGTTAAACACATATTCTGTATGCATTTCTTTCTGTATTTAATGTTTTACTTCATATAATGTTCAATATGTTTGTTTTTGTTTAT
The DNA here is from genome assembly GCF_010015445.1 of Perca fluviatilis. Lineage (NCBI taxonomy): Eukaryota > Metazoa > Chordata > Actinopteri > Perciformes > Percidae > Perca > Perca fluviatilis. The sequence continues at coordinate 1,907,270 of NC_053132.1, forward strand.
ATACGGATGGCAAATTCACACATGAGTACCTAACGGGAATAAATCTTTTAACCATAATCTGCTTTTAATGTTTAATAAAAACTGTTGAGCATCTTAAATCTACATTTAAATGTGAAAGAGGTTTCTGATAGAAAACATTCATAATCATCAGAAACTGCTGCAGATCATTTCCATGAAGGTGAACATCAGGATATTATTATATTATTATATTATTAAGGATCATCCTGAAACCCTAGCAGGCTTCCTTCTCTTTTCTTTCTACATTTAACAAAATGTAAAAACTGTAAATATTACAGAAGTTCTGATGAGAGCAGATTTTATTTTATTAACATTAATCTTTTGGTCTTCACGCGTTGTTTATAATGTCAACATGCCGTAACTTGTTAATATAATACAAAAATCACTAATTAATATAATATTATAATATTAATACTTTATTTTTTTTTATTTTCTGTTTTTAATTTGAAGATCTTTGAAATTAGTTTTGCTTTAAAGAGATTTAAAAATTATATTATTATTACAAACTACCTTTATTTGTTATTTAGTTAAATCAAAGTGATTTATTATGTAGTGCGCATGTATGTGTGTGTGGTATGTGTACGCGCTGTGCATGTGTGTGTGTGTGTGTATTGTGGTGTGCGCGGTGTGTATTGCATGTGTGTAAGTGCGCATATCGCAGGTGTTATGCTAGGCGGTTATGTGGTATGCGCGAGCATGCATGTAGGTGGGTGTGTGCATACGTGCGTGCGCAGTATATACGTATAAATAAGTGAAGAATTAAATTGTTTTATATTTAACTAAAGTACCAACAGAAAAACGGGATAAAAAGTAAAAGTAAAAGTATTTTTAACCTTTTTCCTTCTTTCTGAACATAAATCTTTATTTGAATCATTTATAATAATTCAGGAAGATTAGTCTGTGGAGGATTTAGTTATTGTTTTCTAACTGAAATGTACATTTTCCTATTTATCTTATAAATTAATTAAACTATAAAACTATAATATTTCAAATATTGATTTAACATTCTGAGTTAATCGTCAGTCCGTCAAAGACCTGCCGACACATTTCATTAAGACATTCATTCTCCTCTAACCCGACATATAATTATATAATATTCATGTTTAAATACTGAGATAGTTGTAAAGGTATAAAACACAGATTATAAACCATAAATGTTTCTGTTTCTGCAGAAACTAAATGATTTTATTGTTTTCTTTCCTCTGAAATCTGCTCCAATAAACCTGCACGCACAGTATGTTTGTTACAGATATTACTAAAACATTTATATTCTCTTCTAAACCGGACATTTAATTATATTATATTCATGTTTAAATACATATATCGTTGTAAAGGTTTCAGAAATGTTTCTGTTTCTGGTTCCTCTTAATAAATCAGATGTTTCTTCTTACAAATATTTCATTCTTCTTCTCTTCTCTTTATTTACTCACAATTGTAAAAGATGAAATATATAATCTGCAAAATATTTAATAAGTAAAATATATAATCTGCTAAATATATAAGTAAAATATATAATCTGCAAAATATACAATCAGCAAATATATACAATCAGCAAAATATATAATCTGCAAAATATATTATCTGCAAAATATACAATCAGCAAAATATATTATCTGCAACAATGTCTAATCTGCAAAAATATACAATCTGCAAAATATGAGGGAAATGTGACGGAGAGTTGAATAAAAACCCCTGCATGTTTGAGAAGAAGATCTCGATTTTTACTTTTGACCTTCAGCCTAGAGAATCCCAAAGTATAAAACCCTGAGAAATATGATTCAGAGTGAAGAATCAGACTCAGGAAACATTCATATTAGAAGAAATATGAAATATTACAGCTTTCTTTGTGATGAGTGCTTGTCTGATTTCAGATTGTTTTTCCCTTTAATAAAAGTCAAAGTTTAAATACAACCCGACTCTTCTGATTCGTGGATTTAAAGAATCTTTCTGATAAAATGAGTCAAAAATATTTTCCTGACCGGAAGAAAATCTTCCTAATAAAATCACTCTCAGATCATCTTTGTAATAAAATGTCCTGAAACACCAATAACCAGAAAGAGAAGTCTCTAATACCTAATACCTCTAATACTCTTTCCACCCTGACAGACGTCTGAATCTTCCCGTCTCTCTGTGAGGGACTCTAAAGCCATCCGAGCGGCGTGGGTCCGGTGGGGACTACAGCTCCCAGAATCCCTCTGGGGCGGAGAGTTTACCTCTGAGCGTCCGTGTTTGCGCCCACACCCCCGCCGAGTGCATCCAGGAGCGACGGCGCCAGCGGCTCCTCCTTCATGCCGGCCGCAACGCGGGAACGCCGCTCTGGATCCCCGAACATCTCCCGCCGGGCAACGCAGGAACCTCGGGGATCAGGGACCGTCCAGCAGGAAAATGAACGCCACACAGGAAGAAGAAGAAGCAGCCGCCGAGAGGAAACACGGAAAGACCCGGAGAAACTTTACAGTGTCTCTTTTTTTACTTTAATTTACTTTTTATTCTGAAAGAAAGACTTTCCTCTACAGGACTTTAAAATGATTTTGCCGTCATATTGAAAGCCGCCAAAACTGGAAGAAGGAGGAGGGAGAAAACAGAGGAATAAAATCCTCAGAGAGAAGGAGAGGAAGACGGAGAGAGGAGAGTCCGGTGGACGGCGACCGAAAGTGAGGAAAAAATGTCTTTTCTTTTCCCCAAAGAGAGGAGGGAGAGATGATGGAGGGATGAGGAGCGGAAGAGAAACTCCGCAGCCCCCCGGGCCCCACAGGACTGGACGCCAAAACCCAAAACCCCACGGGTCTTCCTCCGAGGGCTGACGACATCACCGGCAGGGGCGGGACCTGGACCATATGGACGAGAGAAAAAAGAGAGACAGAGAGAGAGAGAGAGACAGACAGACAGACAGAGAAAGGAGGGAGAAAGTATGTGTTACTGGAAGTGGAGAGAGCAAAAGAGAGGAAAGTGCATTTCCCTCTCTTTCTCTCTCTCTGGTTGGCGGGTTAAATCTTTTGCCTCCTCCCTCTCTCTCTCATCACACACACACTCTCTCTCTCTCTCATATCACATCTCTCTCTCTCTCTCTCTTCTCTCTCTCTCTATATCACTCTCTCACTCTCTCTCTCTCTCTCTCTCTCTCTCTAGTTTCATTTCTTCTTTCCTCCATCAGTTGGTCCCCGTTCACTGGTTCTCCTGTAAACCTTAAAGTAACGGCTCAATAACTCATAGAAACGTGTGACGTTGAGCTGCCTCTCAGCTAAAGACAAAGTCTTCGTAGGGGAATGAGAGAAGGTTTGGATTCCTTTGGTTTCTGTCTTTACATTAAATATTAAAAAGATGCAATATAATTAATAATGTAATTTGTAAGACAAATGTGAAGGAGAAGCACCTGAAGTCTCCAGGTTCTCCATGCAGTATAAAGTATATATATATATATATATATATATATATATATATATATATATATATAATAAGACGTTCAGCCTCTCAGTTACAGATTCAGAGACCAACAAAGTCTTTGCAGGGAGGACGTCGCTTTTCATTTTCTGTCTTTGGTTATTATGTAAGTTTATAAGCGATAGATCACATTTTAGTTTTCTCGACAGCCAAGACAAAATACTCCTAAAGGAGACAACAAAGGTGTATTTGAGCATTTACCTCACACTTGTAAAATTAAAAAACATACAAGAAGTGTGAAGGAGAATGGCCTAGAGCCTCTGGGTGCTCCAGGCAGCGGTTACAGGATCTCATAATACTAATCTTTGCCTTCGTGATGGACGGGTCAAAACCAACAGGACCCATGAGATGGTGCCCCGCGTGAAGCCACAAGTCAACGTTTACTTGTTCTAACAGACTTTTCTTAACTTCACCACTCGGTTTGTGTTCTGTTGCCACTGTTCGTATTGTTGACATTCGTTGGATAACTCATGAAAAATTGTGCATAACTTTAAAGATATAACTTTGTAACGTATGCCCTTAACAAATGCTGCGTTCGCGTTACGTAACTAGCAGAATCTACGTTATTTTAACCCAAACCACGATCTTGTACATTATATACCAAAGCCAGGATGTTGTCATTGTGTTGTGGGAGCTCTGACTGCTCGTCTTGCTCGACATTCATTGGAAAGCGCAACGGAAACTAGCACAGAACTTTACAATGCTCTACAATGTAAAGCAATCAATAAACATTCATTCTGAAGGAGGCTTATTTGCTGCCCAATATATACAAACATGCCACAAACTGAGGAACAGTGACACACACACACATACACACAGAGAGACACACACACACACACGTTTGTCCTTTTGACCTAATATATATATATATATATATATA